>NW_027189207.1:377094-389594 GCF_040958095.1 Procambarus clarkii | reverse complement strand
AGATTCATTCATCATTGTGCAGTGATATACGGGGGAATTATACCAGTGTTAGTGTCGCCCTGACCCCCGCCCCCACCCAGCGCCCAGGCCGGGAAGTACCTGCTCTCCCCCTCCTTCCCCACCCTACCACGTCGCCTCCCCACCCACGAGGCCACCTTGCCACCCGCCCATAAAAGCCGGGAGGCTCCCATGTGTGTCTACGCCACCCACTCACCCAATGTATACCCACATATTGTGTAGTGGGTGTATACCCACACTTCGTATAGAGGTGGTATATGTATTACCACTCATGAGAGTAGTAAGTGCTACGGCCAGCTGACTATCCCCCCAGCCTCCAATCGCCGCCCACCCTGCAGTCTCCACCCGCCGTCCACCCTCCCGCCCAGCGCCCGCCAGCGCCCGCCAGCGCCCGCCAGCGCCCGCCAGCCCCCGCCCATGTCGCAGCTCTCAACAGACAGCCAGGCTTCTCCAAGCCAAGATGAGCCATCAAGCAGGGGTAGACAAGGTAGATGTCAGACGTGTGACAAGGTATGCTATATCCGGTTGAGGGACGATAATGTGCGCTTTCATTACCACAACGAAGCCAGGTGTTTGGGTTCTGGGCGCCCTCCCAGGGAGAACACTAGTCAACAGCCCACACCGTCCGTCAGGCAAAACACCTACCAGACCTTCATTCCCACAGAAAACTCATTAGAAGCTATTAAAGCAACATCAGCCAGAACCTTGCAACACATCCCTAAAGCAGCCACCCCCATGCCGCAGCCAAATTGTCTGCCCTCCTGGGAAAGGTCAACGACTCTCCTGGAACGACCCAAGCATGGCACAACCTCCTAATGTTTGGCAACATATGTCTAGCCACCCCTGCAAGGAGAGACAAGACCTTAGCTGCCTCAGTCATCAAAGCTATAAATGATTTTCCCAGGGAGGACAACCAGGTGCGCCTTCCCACTCGCGCGAGAAACACCCACGGCAGGAAGAGCAACAGTGCCATATCCGAGACATAAAAAATCAGAACATCAGTCACCAAGAAAATAGAAGAAGGAAACACTATTGGCGCAATACGAGTCATCACCAGTGAGGACTCAATTGCCGACAGAGATGCCGCAACAGCTCAAGCCCTAAGGGAGAAACACTCACCCAGGGCTCCGCGTGAGGACGACATTGTACAAGTGGGGGCTACCGGAGCAGAACCTCTCTGGGTGACTGAATCTGTGGTCCATAAAGCAGCCATGTCCTTCCCAACAGGATCAGCAGGTGGGTTTACAGGACTAAAACCCAACCACCTCAAGCAAATGCTCAACCCTGCACTGGGTGACATTGCAAAGAACCTCTTGGTGGAACTAACCAGATTCACCAACACATGTCTAGCTGGCAACATACCAGCGACCATAAGACCTATCTTTTTTGGAGCATCTCTCTGTGCTCTAAAGAAAAAGGATGGAGGGATCAGGCCAATATCTGTGGGCAATTCTCTCCGGCGTCTCGTCGCAAAGGCAGCTGCAAGAACAGTTAGTGATGCAGCGGCCAACATGCTGAAGCCAAAACAGCTCGGGTTCGGCATTCCACAAGGGTGTGAGGCGGCAGCCCATGCAGCTCGAGCCTTCATCGCCAACATCACAGACGAAAAGGCCCTTATCAAGCTAGATTTCAAAAATGCCTTCAATTTGGTGCAGAGGGATGCTGTACTCCATGCGGTTCATAGTCATTTCCCTTCCCTCTACCCTTTTGTACATTCATGCTACAGTATGGACCTTAAGCTACTTTTTGGCGAACATGAAATTGACTCGCGAGAAGGCGTCCAACAGGGTGACCCCCTTGCTCCTCTCCTTTTCTGCTTAGTCATCAAACAAGTCACAGAGGTCCTGTCCAGCGAGCTTAACATCTGGTTCTTGGATGATGGTACCCTAGCTGGTTCCCAAGACTCCCTCCTGGAGGACATCAGAAAAATCCAGGATCAAGGTGCAGTTTTAGGCCTCGTCCTGAACCCTTCTAAATATGAAATAATATGTTCCAACCAGGGCATCGTAGAGAGAATAGAGGGTCTTCTGCCAAATATCCATAAAACTAAACCTGAAGACAGCACACTCCTAGGAGCTCCCCTGGGGGTTGAAAGCCATCAATGAGGTCCTTGATAAGAAAATCGCGGACCCTTAAGAGGATGGATTGGAGGATTGAGGATATTGATGCTCATGATGCACTCTACCTCATCACCAGATATCTGTCCTTCCCCAGGTTAACCTACTTTCTGAGGTGTTCACCATCTTACAGTAGCCAAAAACTAAGTGAGTATGACCGGTTACTGAAATCAATGCTAGAAAAAGACCTTAACCTCTCTCTTGATGACCTACAGTGGAAACAAGCCTCTCTTCCCGTAAGAATTGGGGGCCTCGGAGTTCGAACAGCAACGCAAATTGCTGTTCCAGCCTTCCTGCCCTCCTTATCAGCATCCGACGACCTTGTGAAGGAAATTCTACCTGCCCACTTACATCAGCTGGCAGGTGTACATGATCCCAATTTTACACGCTGTGCCACAGAGTGGGCCTCTCGTGCAGGCCCATCACCTCAACCACCATCCCCAAAAGCCCACAAGCAATCCAGCTGGGATGGCCCCATTGTAGACCAAGTTGCTGCAGAGTGCCTGGGTGCTGCAACAACACAACACGACATTGCTCGCCTCACAGCAGTAGCAGCCCCACATGCAGGGGATTTCCTGATATCAACCCCAATGTCGACAACTGGCATGCGTCTCACACCACACGCCCTCCGAATTGCTGTGGCCCTTCGCCATGCTGCCCCAATCCACACCAGATATAGGTGTATTTGCGGCGAGGTGGTGGCTGACAGGTACGGCCACCATGGCCTACTCTGCCAAAGCACAGGGGGATGGCACTCGAGGCACAGTGAAGTTAACGACATCATCAAGAGGAGCCTCACCACAGCTGGATGCCCAGCTGAAAGAGAGCCCCGTTACCTAACGCCCGTAACTCTGATGCTCTTATTGGTCGCCCGGATGGTATCACAGTGAACCCCTGGAAGAATGGCAAGCAGTTGGTATGGGACTACACGTGCGTATCAACCCTAGCTAACACCTACATTAACCTCAGTGTTGCACAACCAGGTGGTGCTGCCACCCACAGGGAAGCAGCCAAATCCCGTAAGTATAGAGAACTGGATCACCACTACAATTTTGTCCCCATTGCTTCTGAGACACTTGGCGCCTGGGGTAAAAGTGCTACCAGTTTTTTGAAGGAACTGGGTTCTAGGCTCATTGAAACAACAAGAGACCATAGAGCTGCCAGCTTTCTTTTCCAGCGCCTCAGCGTGACGATACAGAGGGGAAATGCTGCACTGCATCCAGGGTTCCTGCCCGCCATCTGAGGAGCTGGAGGAACTCGACAACCTATGATAACCATCTTTGTAACCCATATGTAACTCCTTTTTTGTAACGAAGTTCAAATAAAGCAAATATATATGTGTACATACAAAAGAATGGGGTGGTAGGAGAAGATAATTTTAGTGTTCAGTGAGAAACCACAAGGTCTCCTCTGAATACTTTTTATTTTCTTCTCCGAGGCTATGGGTCCCCACATTGGTACCAGAGGTGGAACCCTCACAAATTTAAATATATATATATATATATATATATATATATATATATATATATATATATATATATATATATATATATATATATATTTATATATATATATATATATATATATATATATATATATATATATATATATATATATATATATATATATATATATATATATATATATATACATATATATATTAGTATATTTTGGTAGCAGTCTTTCCTGTAGACATATATTATTAAATATGACCGAAAAAAGTAAGATTAATAATTCTAACACGAATTTTCTCAATCTTTCGTAAATTTCTTTTCACTGTTGGAGGTAATTAAAAAATCAATTCTCCAAAATTCATTTTTATTTCTAGTCTGACGAGACACGAGCTCGTTTCGTAAAACTTATTACATTTTCAAAGACTTTAGTTTACAAATACACAACTGAATAGAACTTTCACATCTCCGATTTTGTTTATATCTACATTTGAGTGAGGTGGATGGGGTGAGGTGGCATTAATAGGGTATTAATTTCATCAACACAAGACAGAACAAGAGGTGGCATTAATAGGGTATTAATTTCATCAACACAAGACAGAACACGAAACAATGGGTATTGAAATAGAAGTGATTGTAGAAAGCCTATTGGTCCATATTTCTTGATGCTTCTCTATTGGAGCGGAGTCTTGAGGTGGGTAGAATATAGTTGTGCATTAATTGGCTGTTGATTGCTGGTGTTGACTTCTTAATGTGTAGTGCCTCGCAAACGTCAAGCCGCCTGCTATCGCTGTGTCTATCGATGATTTCTGTGTTGTTTACTAGGATTTCTCTGGCGATGGTTTGGTTGTGGGAAGAGATTATATGTTCCTTAATGGAGCCCTGTTGTTTATGCATTGTTAAACGCCTAGAAAGAGATGTTGTTGTCTTGCCTATATACTGGTTTTTTGGAGCTTACAGTCCCCAAGTGGGCATTTGAAGGCATAGACGACGTTGGTCTCTTTTAAAGCGTTCTGCTTTGTGTCTGGAGAGTTTCTCATGAGTAGGCTGGCCGTTTTTCTGGTTTTATAGTAAATCGTCAGTTGTATCCTCTGATTTTTGTCTGTAGGGATAACGTTTCTATTAACAATATCTTTCAGGACCCTTTCCTCTGTTTTATGAGCTGTGGAAAAGAAGTGTCAAATGGTTCAGACAGTACAAACATATACAGTCTGTTAACTCCCCGTGTCTTGTCTGTACAGTCTGTCCACTCTCTGTGTCGTGTCTGTACACTCTGTCCACTCTCTGTGTTTTGTCTGTACAGTCTGTCCACGCTCTGTGTCGTGTCTGTACAGTCTGTCCACTCTCTGTGTCTTGTCTGTACAGTCTGTCCACTCTCTGTGTCGTGTCTGTGCAGTCTGTCCACTCTCTGTGTCGTGTCTGTGCAGTCTGTCCACTCTCTGTGTCGTGTCTGTGCAGTCTGTCCACTCTCTGTGTCGTGTCTGTGCAGTCCGTCCACTCTCTGTCTTGTCTGTACAATCTGTCCACTCTCTGTGTCTTGTCAGTACAGTCTGCCCACTCTCTGTGTCTTGTCTGTACAGTCTGTCCACTCTGTGTCGTGTCTGCACAGTCTGTCCACTCTCTGTGTCGTGTGTGAACTCAGTCATCTTAACTTAAACAAAAGTTCGAGTGACAAGATATTTACATAAATGTGGTAGTAGTGTACTATATAGGCTCTTTTCGTTAGATGTCCTGCTAACTTCTCAGTTACGGTATTTTATATCATTTTACATATAAAACATATAAGGGACAAGATAATAGTTTAACGCCCCTGACTGTCCTCAAAATTCACACTCATCTCCTTTCTCTCTTTAGTTAAAAAAAAGTAGTTCTTTCTATGGGCGATATATTTTAAAAACAAATATGATTGCATCAGTACCCAACTCTCCCCAATACATCCAAAACATTATTTGAATCTTAAACTATGGTTCCCACCCTCTAGACGATGACGAGCAGCCGCACGTTTTACATCACGCCCAGCATGTTTTGCATCCTGTCCGACAGTTTGCATCGTGTCCGCGCACTTTGTATCACGTCCGCGCATTTTGCATCAAATCCACGCATTCTGCATCCCGTCCCCTACATCTGTACACACACACACACACACACACACACACACACACACACACACACACACACACACACACACACACACACACACACACACACACACACACACACACACACACACACACACACACACACACACACACACCCACACACACACACACACACACACACACACACACACACACACACACACACACACACACACACACACACACACACACACACACACACACACACACACACACACACACACACACACACACACACACACACACACACACACACACACACACACAGGTTGATATCACGCCAGACCTGTCTCCTGCAGCACATATCAAGCGGATAACATCAGCGGCATATGCCAGGCTGGCCAACATACGAACGGCATTCAGAAACTTGTGTAAAGAATCATTCAGAACTTTGTATACCACATATGTCAGGCCAATCCTGGAGTATGCAGCCCCAGCATGGAGTCCATATCTAGTCAAGGATAAGACTAAACTGGAAAAGGTTCAAAGGTTTGCCACCAGACTAATACCCGAGCTGAGAGGTATGAGCTACGAGGAGAGACTACGGGAATTAAACCTCACTTCGCTGGAAGACAGAAGAGTTAGGGGGGACATGATCACCACATTCAAGATTCTGAAGGGGATTGATAGGGTAGATAAAGACAGTCTATTTAACACAAGGGGAACACGCACAAGGGGACACAGGTGGAAACTGAGTGCCCAAATGAGCCACAGAGATATTAGAAAGAACTTTTTTAGTGTCAGAGTGGTTGACAAATGGAATGCATTAGGGGGTGATGTGGTGGAGGCTGACTCCATACACAGTTTCAAGTGTAGATATGACAGAGCCCGATAGGCTCAGGAATCTGTACACCTGTTGATTGACGGTTGAGAGGCGGGACCAAAGAGCCAGAGCTCAACCCCCGCAAACACAACTAGGTGAGTACAACTAGGTGAGTACACACACACACACATCAACATGGGTTTAGGGAGGGTAAATCTTGCCTTACAGGCTTGATAGAATTCTACGATCAGGTGACAAAGATTAAGCAAGAAAGAGAAGGATGGGCGGACTGCATTTTTTTGGACTGTCGGAAAGCCTTTGACAAAGTACCCTATAAAAGATTGATGCATAAGCTGGAGAAACAGGCAGGAGTAACTGGTAGGGCGCTCCAGTGGATAAGGGAGTACCTAAGCAATAGGGAGCAGAGAGTTACAGTGAGGGGTGAGACCTCAGAATGGCGTGAAGTCACCAGTGGAGTCCCACAGGGCTCTGTGCTTGGACCTATCCTGTTTCTGATATACGTAAATGATCTCCCAGAGGGTATAGACGCATTCCTCTCAATGTTTGCTGACGACGCCAAAATTATGAGAAGGACAGAGGAGGACAGCTTGAGGCTTCAAGAAGACCTGGACAAGCTGCAGGAATGGTCGAACAAATGGCTGTTAGAGTTTAACCCAAGCAAATGTAATGTAATGAAGATAGGGGTAGGAAGCAGGAGACCAGATACAAGGTATCACTTGGGAGATGAAATACTTCAAGAGTCAGAGAGAAAGACCTGGGGGTTGATATCACGCCAGACCTGTCCCCTGAAGCTCATATCAAGAGGATAACATCAGCAGCATATGCCAGGTTGGCTAACATAAGAACGGCCTTTAGAAACCTGTGTAAGGAAACTTTCAGAACATTATATACCACATATGTCAGACCAATCCTGGAGTATGCGGCTCCAGCATGGAGTCCGTATCTAGTCAAGCATAAGGGTAAACTGGAAAAGGTTCAAAGGTTTGCCACCAGACTAGTACCCGAGCTGAGAGGTATGAGCTACGAGGAGAGACTGCAGGAATTGAACCTCACTTCGTTGGAAGACAGAAGAGTTAGGGGGGACATGATCACCACATTCAAGATTCTCAAGGGAATCGACAGGGTTGATAAAGACAGGCTATTTAACACAAGGAGCACACGCACTAGAGGACACAGGTGGAAACTGAGTGCCCAAATAAGCCACAGAGATATTAGAAAGAACTTTTTTAGTGTCAGAGTAGTTGACAAATGGAATGCATTAGGAAGTAATGTGGTAGAGGCTGATTCCATACACAGTTTCAAGTGTAGATATGATAGAGCCCAATAGGCTCAGAAACCTGTACACCTGTTGATTGACGGTTGAGAGACGGGACCAAAGAGCCAGAGCTCAACCCCCGCAAGCACAACTAGGTGAGTACAACTAGGTGAGTACACACACACACACACACACACACACACACACACACACACACACACACACACACACACACACACACACACACACACACACTCTCACACTCTCTCACACTCTCTCACACACACACACACACACACACACACACACACACACACACACACACACACACACACACACACACACACACACACACACACACACACACACACACACACACACACACACACACACACACACACACACACACACACACAGTTTCCATGGAGTGTTCACTACCGAGCCTGAGCAGCTCCCATTGTTGGAAGGGGTTACCCTAGATGAAAGACTATCAGATATAGAGGTGACAGCAGATGAGGTAATGAAACAGTTGACAACTCTAGATGCAACTAAAGCAGTTGGACCAGACAAAGTATCACCGTGGATACTAAAAGAAGCAGCACAGGCCCTCAGCGTGCCTCTGGCAATGATCTTTAATGAGTCACTTATGTCAGGAGAATTGCCCAGTTGCTGGAAGAAGGCAAATGTCGTGCCGATCTTCAAGAAAGGAGATAGGGAGGAGGCACTTAACTACAGACCTGTATCACTGACAAGCATCCCCTGTAAAATACTGGAAAGAATAATTAGGCTACGACTGGTTGCACACCTGGAGAACATTAGGTTTGTGAACAAACATCAACATGGGTTCTGGACAGGGAAATCGTGCCTAACAAACCTTCTGGAATTCTATGATAAAATAACGAGGATAAGACAGGACAGAGATGGTTGGGCAGACTGCATATTTCTGGACTGCCAAAAAGCCTTTGATACAGTACCGCACATGAGACTGCTGTTCAAGCTCGAGAGGCAGGCGGGGGTGGGGGGAAAGGTCCTAGAATGGATAAGGAACTACCTAACAGGAAGGAGCCAAAGAGTTACGGTAAGGGGCGAGAAGTCGGACTGGCGAACAGTAACAAGTGGAGTACCACAAGGATCGGTGCTGGGACCAATTCTATTTCTTGTAAATGTTAACGACATGTTTACAGGCGTAGAGTCCTACATGTCGATGTTTGCGGATGATGCAAAGTTGATGAGAAGAGTTGTGACAGATGAGGATTGCAGGATCCTCCAAGAGGACCTGAACAGATTGCAGAGATGGTCAGAGAAATGGCTACTAGAATTCAACACGAGCAAATGTAAAGTTATGGAAATGGGACTAGGAGATAGGAGACCAAAGGGACAGTACACAATGAAGGGGAACAGCCTACCTGTAACGACGCGTGAAAGAGACCTGGGGGTGGACGTAACACCTAATCTATCTCCTGAGGCACATATTAATAGGATAACGACAGCAGCGTACTCTACACTGGCAAAAGTTAGAACATCATTCAGAAACCTAAGTAAGGAGGCATTTAGGGCGCTTTACACTGCCTACGTAAGGCCAGTCTTAGAGTATGCCGCCTCATCATGGAGTCCCCATCTGAAGAAGCATATAATGAAACTGGAAAAGGTTCAGAGGTTTGCAACGAGACTCGTCCCAGAGCTACGAGGGATGGGGTATGAAGAGCGCCTGAGGGAACTGTGCCTTACGACACTAGAAAGAAGAAGGGAGAGGGGGGACATGATAGGAACGTATAAGATACTCAGAGGAATTGACAGAGTGGACATAGACGAAATGTTCACACGGAATAGTAACAGAACGAGAGGACATGGATGGAAGCTTGAAACTCAGATGAGTCACAGAGATGTTAGGAAGTTTTCTTTTAGCGTGAGAGTAGTGGGGAAATGGAATGCACTTCAGGAACAGGTTGTGGAAGCAAATACTATTCATAATTTTAAAACCAGGTATGATAGGGAAATGGGACAGGAGTCATTGCTGTAAACAACCGATGCTCGAAAGGCGGGATCCAAGAGTCAATGCTCGATCCTGCAGACACAACTAGGTGAGTACAACTAGGTGAGTACACACACACACACACACACACACACACATACACACACACATACACACACACACACAGTTACGGTGAGAGGTGAGACCTCCGATTGGCGTGAAGTCACCAGTGGAGTCCCACAGGGCTCTGTACTCGGTCCTATCTTGTTTGTGATATATGTAAATGATCTCCCGGAGGGTATCGATTCATTTCTCTCAATGTTTGCGGACGATGCCAAAATTATGAGAAGGATTAAAACAGAAGAGGACTGTTTGAGGCTTCAAGAAGACCTAGACAAGCTGAAGGAATGGTCGAACAAATGGTTGTTAGGGTTTAACCCAAGCAAATGTAATGTAATGAAGATAGGTGTTGGGAGAAGGAGGCCAGATACAAGGTATCATCTGGGAGAGGAAATTCTTCAGGAGTCAGAGAAAGAAAAAGACTTGGGGGTTGATATCACGCCAGACCTGTCTTCAGCAGCACATATCAAGAGGATAACATCAGCGGCATATGCCAGGCTGGTCAACATACGAACGGCATTCAGAAACTTGTGTAAAGAATCATTCAGAACTTTGTATACCATATATGTCAGGCCAATCCTGGAGTATGCAGCCCCAGCATGGAGTCCATATCTAGTCAGGGATAAGACTAAACTGGAAAAGGTTCAAAGGTTTGCACCAGACTTGTACCCGAGTTGAGTGGTATGAGCTACGTGGAGAGACTACGGGAATTAAACCTCGCTTCGCTGGAAGACAGAAGAGTTAGGGGGGACGTGATCACCACATTCAAGATTCTGAAGGGAATTGATAGGGTAGATAAAGACAGGCTATTTAACACAAGGGACACACGCACTAGAGAGACACAGGTGGAAACTGAGTGCCCAAATGAGCCACAGAGATATTAGAAAGAACTTTTTTAGTGTCAGAGTGGTTGACAAATGGAATGCATTAGGAAGTGATGTGGTGGAGGCTGATTCCATGCACAGTTTCAGGTGTAGATATGATAGAGCCCAATAGGCTCAGGAATCTGTACACCTGTTAATTGACTGTTGAGAGGTGGGACCAAAGAGCCTAAGATGAGAGCGTAGCTCTCATCCTGTAACTACACTTAGGTAATTCCACACACACGGATGGGGCAAACGCGGTAGTCCAATCTCCCAAACCCACCTCAGCCAAATCGTTTAAGGTCAATCACCATGAACACCTGTCATCCACCCATACAGCACCCATCTCCTCTGATTGTATGGGGGAGCCTCTACATAATCATGCTTTTAGAGGCGGGTTAACCGGAAACCACACCCAGTTCTTGCGATTATCACCCTCATCCGTCATTCATCCATCTCACCACCTGTACATACACGGACGGCAAAACAAATCTATGCTTTCTAAACACCCACTTTCATTACACATACTACCCACCCCTTGAGGGAACGGGTTAACCGGAAACCCCACCCAGGTCTCGTGATTATTAACTCTCATCCATCACGTTCATCCATATGTCTTTCCAGTCCAGCAATAGAATGGACGTATGGCAAACCAATCTACGCTTTTTTAAACATACACTTTCACCACACACATTACCCTTCCCCTGAGGGTAACCGCAAAATTGCATCAAGACCGCATAGCTTGCAATTATACACACTCATCCATCCCACTTAACCTCATCTCACCCATCTCAGCGTGTAGGAGAGCTTCTACGCCACATAATCACCCATTAAAAGGCCACAGGATAACCGGAAACCACACCCGGGTCCCACGATTATCACTCCTCATCCATCTCAGCGATGGAGGGGACCCTTATCGGAAGCTGCCTGTGACAGCTGACTAACTCCCAGGTATCTATTTACTGCTAGGTAATAGGGGCAGTCAGGGTGAAAGAAACTTTGCCCCATTTGTTTCTGCCTCGTGCGGGAATCAAACCCACGCCACACAATTACGAGCCCTGCGCGCTATCCACCAGGCTACGAGGCCCCTATTATTAGGGGCCTCGTGTGTATTAGTGTATTAGTATTAGTGTATTTGTATATTAGTATTAGTGTATTTGTAAATTAGTTTGTTGAATAAATTTATTTTGGTAGTAAACGTTCCTTTACTATATTCCACATTCCGAAATACTGTCCCCAGTGTTCATGCTCATTTTCTGCTTGTCATTATTTGGGTTGGCTCAGGGATCAAGCCCACAGCTTCAATCACTGAATATAAATACGGTGTTAGGACCCATCAATCATCTTCTTTATTGCTCTCAAGCAGTTGAGGGACGAGCGACCCAAGTGTCAGAAGGATCCCTGTATTGCTTGTGTCTGTCGAGGGCTGACCTGGCTTTCCTCGCTACCTGTGATACAGAGACCCTGTTGCTTGCTCGCACCTCTTGACCTCTGAAGGATTCGAACCTAGTTAGTCAGGGGTCTCCATACCCCTGGCGGTCCTGTGCTGTAACCACTTAGCCAGCAATTGTCTGAAAGTGTTGGTAAGTTGTGAGACCGACCTACTTGCACCCAACATCTGACAACACTCCTCTCATTTATTGGGCACAGATATTTTATCAAATCACTTCGGCATGCGAGGGGTGCATGATTATCAAAGAAAGTAATTATAAATAAAATAAATAAATAGATAAAAAATAGTAAAGATTAAATGATCCATAAGCCAATGTACAACCGAAACAT
>NW_027189207.1:284228-376594 GCF_040958095.1 Procambarus clarkii | reverse complement strand
GGGCTTGGTCGCCCACCCCACGAGCCTGAGAAGGTAAACCAGAAGAAGCCGAAGCAGGGGTAATCATCTTGACGAAAGAAGAATTCACTCACGAATGTGCCCCCACACCCACCATGGAGCCACAATTAGAGGCAGGACACCCAACAAGAAGCTATCGCCGATCTTGTCGGGGCCTCCTAGGGGTGCGTCGTGAGTATACGCCCCACAAACGCCACCTTAAGAAACCGACAGTCCGTCGAGATTGGGTTCAGTGACGAAGTGGGGATTGACAATAAAGGTTCCCTCGCTCTCGACGTCGGGTACTGCAGTTCTACGGGTGCAAGAGTATGCCTCCTCAAGCACCCGGGCGTCAAATAGAAGAAGTCCAAGGGAAGAACCAGAACGAGCAAAGGTCGGCAGGAAACGGCAAGCAGATAGGAGAAGAGGGGGGTGAAAAACGAAACAGAAGGAAAAAGGAAAAGATGCCCAGCAGAATTGGAGAGGACGGCAGCAGGAGCACAAGGCTAGAAAAGAACAGAGGACTGTCCCAAGGAGCATCACACTCCGGCAGCCGCCCACTAAGCCCACACACGGCGACAATGAGCTGAGCGGGGAGGGGGCAGGTAAGGGAAATAAGTAGAGGAGAAGGGAGAAGAGAAGGGATACAGCCACAGAGTAGGTCTTATCCGCACGACACAGCCAGAGAGAAGACCGAGCTAGCTACCAGCTGCCTCCCTCATGTCGTGGTGCCGGGAGGAGCCTAATTGATCGTGCAGCTAAGCACATTAAAGATCTTCCCCTATGCAACGTATTGTTACTTATGAATGATTAGAAAGTATTAGTAAGCAAAGTTGGTGCCTATGTTATTATTTAATAATCAACCCCCAGCTCAGTCTTTAAATGCTCTTTGAGAAACAATAATAGTCTTACGTCTGGCAGGGAAGATACAAACAATTGCTATACGAGATGCCCAACTGTACTACCAGGAAGTTAATAGCTCAATTTTGACCTCTGGTTTCCACTGGAGAACCCAGGGTCGTAACACTCCTCCCCCCTTCAGAGAAAAAAAAATGTGACTACTAGAATAGTAGTCATATTTTTTGTAAGAGTATACAGAGAACAAAAAGAAAAACATATGACAAAAACAAAAAATCAATCAAAAGCAATTTCTCTGCAAAAAAAAATACAAAGGAGTTCTCTGAAAGAGAAAAAAAAAACATACACAACAAAAATAAAAGAACAGGGAAGTAATAAATTGGACACGGAATATTTAATGTCACAGGAGAACCTAAAAAAAAATTAACTAAAGCATGACGGTGGTAAATGGCTTTCTGTGGCTCAGATGAATGTTATTCAGGCAACCGGGACAGAGCGTCGGCTATCACGTTGAGTCTGCCCGGTAGGTGGGTAATGGAAAGATTGAAGTCCTGTAGGTACAACGCCCACCTGAGGATGCGTTTATTCTTACCCTTCATCTGAGTCAGGAAGACTAGTGGGTTATGGTCCGTGTACACTTCCACTATATTACCTGTGAGGTAAACTTCGAACTTTTTACATGTTAACACTAGCGCCAACGCCTCTTTTTCTACCACTGAATAATTGCGTTGCGCCTTGTCGAATTTCACAGTAATAATATACTGGGGTGTTCCACCTGATCATCCCCAGTTTGCAACAACACTGCACCAGCACCCGAGTCAGACGCGTCAACATGAATTTTAAACGGTCGGTCGAACCTTGGACTAGCAAGCACTGGGGCGGAAGCTAAGATCAATTTCAAATTTTTAAATGCCTCTGCACAGTCTGATGACCACTTAAATTTAACGGCTTTCTGCAACAAGTCTGTGAGAGGAGTGGCAACACTGGAAAAGTTCTGACAAAAACGTCGATAGTACGCACACATACCGATAAATCTTTGAACGTCCTTTTTAGACTTTAGTACTGGATACTCTAGAATGGCACTGATTTTATCTTGCCGAGGTAACACTTTTCCTTGGCCCACTTCATAACCGAGGTACGTCACTGTGCCTTGGCCAAAATGACACTTTTTAGCATTTAAGGCAAGATTTGCCCTTTTCAAGATGGCAAACAACTGGCGTAACCTAGCTATGTGGTCAGCCCAATTACTGTCAAACAGCACGATATCATCTAAATACGCCCGACAATTTGGCACCTTAGCGAGTAGAGTTCATGAGTCTCTGGAACGTGGCAGGGGCATTACGCAAGCCGAACGGTAACACTTGATACTCAAAAACACCCTCGGGTGTCACGAACGCGGTGAGCTGTTTAGCACGTTCAGTGAGTGGGATTTGATAATACCCCCTCGAGAGGTCGAATTTCGAAACGTACTTGGCATTTCCCAACTCGTCGATGCAGTCCTCGAGGAGGGGCAGCGGATAGGCATCCACAATGGTCACCTTGTTGAGCTGCCGATAGTCGGTGCATAATCGCCAGGAGCCGTCTGGTTTGGGGACCAAAAGGCAGGGCGAGCACCAAGAGCCCTGGCTCGGCCGGATGAGGCCGTGCTGGAGCAAGAAGTCGACCTCCTTCCGTACGATGGCCTTCTTTTCTGGACTCATCCGATAGGGTTGAAGGCGAATGGGAGTGTAGTCCGTCAATTCGACATCATGGCAAATGGCATCAGTCTGGGTCGGGACATCCCCGAACAGACTGGAGAATTCAGCAACCAACAACTGCACCTCTTCACGTTGGGCCATCTGCAAATGGGACAGTTCCTCCACAGCATTCACAGAACTAGAATTATTGAAAATGAGATTAGTTGGGTCCCCAGAACAATCATCCCCTCTCTCACTGGAAATGGAAACATTGGTTAGTGCAATGGGCCTGGGGCCCTGGAACTTCTTCAGTCGATTTACATGTATGAGCATTACCTGGTTACGTTTGTCAGAGTGCCTCACTTTGTACGTGAGGTCCCCAGTCTTTTCTGTCACAATGTAGGGGCCTTCGTACTTGTGGGACATAGTGTTCCCTAGTCGAGGCTTTAATACCAGGGCAGGGTCGCCAGGCTGAAATACCCGTAACTTAGATTTAGCATCGTTACGTTCTTTCATCTTTTCTTGGGCCTTGCCAAGATACTTAAATGCAGCCGCCTTGCAGTCCTTGAGTCTCTGGTGGTGTTGCGCAAAGAAAGCCGAACCTTCGGATAACGTTACGTTCCCTAACAGATTCTCCTGTAACATTTGCAAGGGTCCACGAACTTTATGGCCAAAGACTAACTCAAAAGGAGAACAGCCCAGTGAACTTTGTAATCCCTCTCTAGCCGCAAACAAAACATACGGTAAATTCTCATCCCAGAAGGTGTGGGAACTCTCGCACGATGTCTTCAACATCTGCTTCAGAGTTAGATGGAAACGTTCAATTACCCCCTGACTCTGTGGATGGTATGGGCTGGAAACCTTATGAGTTATTCCATGTTCCTTACAAAATTGCTCGAAAACATCAGACTTAAAATTAGTACCATTTTCAGTTTGCACGACCCGAGGCAGTCCAAAAGTGGAAAAAAAATTGCAACATATGAGCAACAAACAGTTTTTGCTCGGATGTTCCTTACAGCAAAAGCCTCTGGGTAACGAGTAGTGATACACATCATCGTGATTAGGTAAATATTACCAGACTTAGTTCTAGGTAATGGTCCAACACAGTCCATTACCACATGAGAAAATGGTTCCTCTGGCACGACAATAGGCCTTAGAGGAGCTTTAGGTGGAGTCTGGTTTGGTTTCCCAACCAGTTGACAAACAATACACGCATTACAAAATTTTGCCACATCGCTTTTCAGCTTGGGCCAGAAAAAATACTTTAAAATTTTGTGATACGTAATATTAATACCTTGATGTCCCCCCATAGGATCATCATGAGCAGCTGCCAAAACTCTTTCTCTATAGCAGGTCGGCAACATAACCTGGTGGACTACCTCCCACTCATTTGACAAGGGAGCACTCTGTGGTCTCCATTTTCTCATCAAAATCCGATCATTGTAGTAGTACCCAGTTGCTGCGTCTACAATTTCCTCCATAGAGACGGCTGTTTCATGACAATCTGCAAGAGTGGGGTCAGCTTTCTGTAACTCACTCAAGGAGGCATCTAGGCCTTGGTCAGATGCCATTGGCCGAGGCTCAACAGTGTTCTCCTCCACCTCCCCACTACTCTCTGTAGGTGGCGGTGGCAGGCTCTCCACAATGTCCTCGGCCACGTCATCGAGTCGGGCAATGAATGTGTCCGCGAGGTCCACTTGGTTTTCACCACTCGGAAAGCTCCTCGTGACCTCGGGATTTACCATCTTGGCAAGCACAGGGCTGCCCTTACATTTAAGTCCCATAGACCTGGTCACCGCGCACGCAGGGTACACAACATTATCCTCTGCGGCGGGTGGATCCAAGCAAACCTTAGGGGTAGGCAACATAATAGGCAGTCTAGAGTCCCCTACCTTATCCCCTGCTAAATCATTACCAACTATTACATCAACATTAGGGAAAGGTAGGTATGAAGTGACTCCGACTGTACAAACACCCTTGTGGAAATCAGATTCCAGGGTAACCTTATGGAGGGGTACTGCCCGAGTATCACTAGTGACACCTTCGACCAGTACCACCTCTCCAGTGTCGAGAGTGCTGGCACCTTGCAACGCACTCTCTAAAATTAAAGTCTGGATGGCACCGGTGTCTCAGAAGATCACCACGTCCTTCCAGGAAGAACCCTCAGACAAAAGTAGTCTCCCTTTCGATAAGAATGGGGTAAGCAAGTCCAACCACTGTGGGTTGGAGGTCTTACTCCCTAACCCTTCTGAAAGCCTCAAGCCCTGTGTCACAACTAGAGCATTGGGTCTTTTTTCAGGGTGCAGTTGCCAACAACGGCTAATAGTGTGGTTTGGACGATTACAGTGACCACAAAAACGTCGGGGAGAAGAGACATTACTAACAGAATTACCCTTCGGTTCACCTTTAGGTGCCGTTGGGCTAGACACTTTAACAGGGTTAGTTATGTCTGAAACAGAAGGTGCATTAGGTAAAGGGTTAGAATGAGCTGGTCTGGACTGGCTGTGGGTATAAGGTTTGCTACTCTGTGGGGTATAATTATTTTTATTGGGCCTTTTGCCCGCCAATTGGTAGTTTTCTGCCAACTTGGCCAAATCCCCTATTTTAGAATTTAACTCTATCCTTCCTTTAATGTACTGTGATACGTTCTCTGGCATAACATCTATAAAATGCTCCATTAAAATTAAGTTCCTGAGAGCCTCGTATGTTTCGGCTTTCGCCGAGCGAATCCATCTATCAAACAATCGAATTTGATCATTCACAAATTCAGTGAGCGGTTGGTTGTGAGTAGGCCTAAGGTTACGGTAAACTTGGCGGTGAGCTTCAGGAGTAATTTCATATGCCCGTAAAATACATTCCCTGACTTTATCATATTCGAAACACTCGTCGTCAGGCATGTTTATAAAAATATCTTGTGCTTTACCCCTAAGTCTTCCCTGTAGGATTTTCACCCACTCTTCCTTTGGCCAGTTCATGGACGTGGCCACTCTCTGAAAATGGTTGAAAAACCTTTCAGGGTCAGACTCGGAAAATTCAGGCAAATTATGCTTTTTCTCATAATGCCTGGGGTTTGAATCCCCGGCAGGTGGAGGTCCAGTGGCATTCACTCTAATTCTAGCCTCCTCGGTTTTGAGTTTTTGCTCCTCTAATTTTATTTTTGCTAACTCTAAAGCTAATTCACTCTCCCTATGAGTTGCACTTTCTGCTTGGCTAGGCTGGCATAAAGGTGTATCACTTGCCAATAGTTCTTCATCAATACAATGTTGTAATATTTCATTCACCAAAGTCCACTTTTTATCTGCGACATTTAATTCTAGGCCAAATTCCTGGCCTAACAATACTAAATTAGACTTTTTAAGTTTCTTTATCTCTACCACTGAAGGCTCCCTTGCCAGGTTCTGCATTTCAGAAGACATCACTAATAATTTTAGCTCCCAGCCAAAGAAAAAATAAAAAAATAAAAATTGGAAAAAAAAACAAAAATTTGCACGGCCCCTAACACAAGGCCACACTAACCTTAATCGTGAAGGGATCCAGTTGGGTGTCCAGTCAGTGCAAGAATGTCCTTTGCTAGATGAGCTGGACCCTAGGCTAGCACACAACCGTTCTGCGGAAATAAAAAATTTTAATTTTGGCACTCAAGAATCCAATTTTTTACACTTATAATGTTCATCCCGGACAGGCCCCCACTTGTTACAACTGATATGAGTGGGGCTTCTATGGGGTACTGGTACTATTAAGGGGTAAAGGTAGTTAGAAGACAAGAGTATCAAATACGGGAGAGCTAAAAGGCCCGGCCCCCAAAATAAACTATCCACAGTAGTGATAACTTGCTACAAGACCATATATGTTAGTCTAAGGGTTGATCACTGCACTCCCACCTTGGAAGAAGAGATACTCTGTAATTCATGTACTTATTTATTAACCCCTTAACAACCCCCCATATACACTCACACCAATAACAATAATAATAATAACTTTACCACACTACCTTACGTTAAAAGCCTTGGTCCACATAGACAGGATACAAGGTTTACACTAATAACAAGCTAGGGTAAAGTACTACTGGATAAGCACTGAAGCTGGATGCAGCTTAGGGTAGTGAGACCATGTGGTACCCTAATACAAAACACAACACTTAGGGTAAACAAAACACTGGCAAATACTAACCCCAGGTCTCACCAATATTTACTACCAGAGTAGGTCCACTTACTGATGCCCCGTACTTAGCTTAAGGATACAGGAACTTCAGGTAAGGGAAATAAGTAAGAGGAGAAGGGAGAAGAGAAGGGATACAGCCACAGAGTAGGTCTTATCCGCACGACACAGCCAGAGAGAAGACCGAGCTAGCCACCAGCTGCCTCCCTCATGTCGTGGTGCCGGGAGGAGCCTAATTGATCGTGCAGCTAAGCACATTAAAGATCTTCCCCTATGCAACGTATTGTTACTTTATGAATGATTAGAAAGTATTAGTAAGCAAAGTTGGTGCCTATGTTATTATTTAATAATCAACCCCCAGCTCAGTCTTTAAATGCTCTTTGAGAAACAATAATAGTCTTACGTCTGGCAGGGAAGATACAAACAATTGCTATACGAGATGCCCAACTGTACTACCAGGAAGTTTAATAGCTCAATTTTGACCTCTGGTTTCCACTGGAGAACCCAGGGTTGTAACAGTTGCAAAGTTACAACACTCAGAACTATTATTTTCATGAAGTGTTTAACGTTGAATCCTTTCACGATATAAATATTTCATTGCTAACATGTCAATTAAAATAATATTTAATCATACATCGATAAAAGATTATAAAAAATATAAAGAAAAAGTTCTTAAATAGATGAACAAAAAGTGATTAAACAAATAAAACGTAATTTAATAAATAAATCAAAAGCGGTTGAATAATTAATGAAGGTGATTAAACAGATAAATATACGTGATTTAATATCTAGGAAAGGCTAATTGGATTAATAAATAATAACAACTGAACAAATAAATATAATGTGATAAAAAGTGAAAAGATAAAACTTGCTAGAATTTATAAATACAAAGTGACTGAATATTTAAAAATTGACTAAATAAAGAAAAATTATTGTTAGATTCAAACTAAAGTATTATCTGGGTAATATAAGGAAAAAAGGAAGCTGAAGTTGTTAAATAAGAATTCGAACTGGTAACCGCGTGAACACCGGGTCCAACTGGTAACCGCGTGAACACCGGGTCCAACTGGTAACCGCGTGAACACCGGGTCCAACTGGTGACCGCGTGAACACCGGGTCCAACTGGTGACCGCGTGAACACCGGGTCCAACTGGTGACCGCGTGAACACCGGGTCCAACTGGTGACCGCGTGAACACCGGGTCCAACTGGTGACCGCGTGAACACCGGGTCCAACTGGTAACCGCGTGAACACCGGGTCCAACTGGTGACCGCGTGAACACCGGGTCCAACTGGTGACCGCGTGAACACCGGGTCCAACTGGTGACCACGTGAACACCGGGTCCAACTGGTGACCGCGTGAACACCGGGTCCAACTGGTAACCGCGTGAACACCGGGTCCAACTGGTAACCGCGTGAACACCGGGTCCAACTGGTAACCGCGTGAACACCGGGTCCAACTGGTGACCGCGTGAACACCGGGTCCAACTGGTAACCGCGTGAACACCGGGTCCAACTGGTGACCGCGTGAACACCGGGTCCAACTGGTAACCGCGTGAACACCGGGTCCAACTGGTGGCCGCGTGAACACCGGGTCCGACCTCCCAGTCTGACCTCGACTCTTCCTGCTTAATGAAGAACTCAACAGTCATACATTCATCCACTTCATCATACATCATCAACTGACTTTTAAGGCATGATGGGAAAAAACAGTAAAGAAAAGACTCTGTGAGGAGTCAGTAAGTAAACTGAAGTGTACACAGTTGAGATTGAAATTGAAATAAGTTTATTGAAGTAAAATATGCACAAAGGGATGAGGTAGCTCAAGCTATTCTCACCCCATTCAGTACAACGTGTTCATACATATATACACACACATCACAAACAATGAATATATTGCCGAACATTCTGAGAGAAAAATATATACATTTTCTCCTTTACACAAGTAGTATGGTATCAGACGTACACACAAATACTTTTATGACTTAGGTATACTGTATAGACAATTTGCAAGAGATATGCAGATAATTCAACAAAAAATTACAGTTGTGGTGCAAAATTCTTATATCTCTCCAGAATATCATCAACCTTCCCGTTGTGATACATCCAGGCTATTTGTTCAGGAACAATCTTTATCTCTGTGTTTCTATATACATTAATCAACAATCAAGAACATAATGGGCAAGGGTGTGAGACCTTAACATACCATACCACAAAGACAGTACCTCTCTCAACCAGTTTAAGATAAAAACTAAACACTACCTAATAAATTCCCTGTAACCTACCTCACTCCTCTATTGTCAACCCATGTCCGTTATTTTCTTTTTTTTTAATCAACACTGTTTGTCAACCTATTGTATTTGTGCTGCTTTTTCAGTCATGTTCCCCCTTTTTTTTTATCTTTATTTGTATTTGTTCTCAACACTTTTTATTCTTTATGCTCAATTAGTATTAAGTTCTAGATATTAATGTTTTTCTTGCCCGAAACGCATTGCGTAATAGTGGCTTTAGGCATTGTATGTATGTACTATGTATGTATGTACATAAATAAATAAATAAATAAATAAATAAATAAAATAAATAAATAAATAAATAAATAAATGTTTATTTAGGTAAGGTACATACATACAAGAGATTTTACAAAGATTGATGGATTTATAGATAGAGCTAGTACATACAATGCCTAAAGCCACTATTACGCAAAGCGTTTCGGGCAGGAAAAAACATTAATGACTAAAGCTTAATACTAATTGAGTATAAAGAATAAAATGTGTTGAGAACAAATATAAATAGAGATAGAAGAGGGGGGGAACATGGCTGAAAAAGCAGCACAAATACAATTAGGTAGACAAACAGCGTTGTTTAAAAAAAAAAAAAAAAACAGACATGGGTTGACAATAGAGGGGTAAGGTAGGTTACAAGGAATTTATTAGGTAGTGCTTCGTTTTTATCTTAAACTGGTTGAGAGAGGTACAGTCTTTAACATGGTTGGGAAGGTCATTCCACATTCTGGGTCCCTTGATTTGCAGAGCATTTCTAGTTTTATTAAGTCGTACTCTAGGAATATCAAAATTGTATTTATTTCTGGTGTGGTGCTCATGGGTTCTGTTACAACCTTCAATGAAGCTTTTGAGGTCAGGATTGGCATTACAGTTAAGCGTTTTATATATGTATAATACACATGAGAGAATGTGCAGTGACTTAATATCTAACATTCAGAGATTTGAGTAGGGGTACCGAGTGATGTCTGGGGCCAGAGTTGGATATTGTCCTAATAGCAGCTTTGTGTTGAGTAATTAGAGGACGTAAATGATTTTGGGTAGTAGAACCCCAAGCACAAATACCATAGTTGAGATATGGATAGATGAGGGAGTAATAGAGAGTCACCAGGGCAGGGCGGGGTACATAATATCTGATCTTAGAAAGAATTCCAACAGTTTTTGTAACTTTTTTGATATATTTAAAACGTGTCCCTGGAAATTCAGCTTGTGGTCAATGAGAATGCCAAGGAACTTGCCATCTAATTTGTTACAAATTTGGGTATTGTTTATTTTGAGATTTATTTGATTAGAGGATTTATTGCCAAACAGAATATAGAAAGTTTTGTCAATGTTAAGAGTGAGTTTGTTGGCAGTTAGCCAAAGATGGACTATATTTAGCTCAGTATTTACTGTGGCATTTAGAGCAAGGGGGTCAGGACTGGAGTAAATGAAGGTTGTGTCGTCAGCAAATAGAATTGGTTTGAGGTGTTAGGAAGCATTTGGAAGGTCATTAATGTAGATGAAAAAGAGGAGAGGGCCAAGTATGCTGCCCTGAGGAACATCAATGTTGATGGGTAGGGTGGGAGAAATTGAATTATTCACAGAAACATACTGGAGCCTGTCAGTAAGGTAAGATTTGAGGTATTGCAGGGAATGTCCTCTGACTCCATAATGATGTGATTTAAGAAGAAGGTTTTGGTGGTTGATAGTGTCAAAAGCCTTATGCAGGTCCACAAATAACTCAACTGGGAACTCATTTTTATCAAGAGCTGCATGAATCAAGTTAATCTTACTAATAAGTGCATCTAGTTTACACTTCGTGTCATTATCATGAACACCTATCCCATATTCCCAGTAATATTTGGACACAAGCCTGAGTCGCATGTGCACGGAGTCACTCAAAGCATTTCTCCTTTTACCAGAAGTGAAATAGGTGTTTTGACTCGCATACATGTAGTGTTGCATGGTTTGACTTCCCTCATACATTATACCTCTCCTCTCCTCTCTACTTCTGCCTGTGCCTAAATATTTCTGATTTTGCTTCTTATTTGTCTCATTGTGAATTCACATTCAATGTCAACTTGTGGTTTTGATGTGGCACGTTTGGCCAAGTCATCTGCTACCTCGTTGAGCACTATTGCAACACGAGATGGAATCCACATGAGTTTCACATTGTGACCTTTCAGCTGTATCTCAGTTATCCTTTTCTTAAAATCTTTAACTATGGACATGAAGACTTAATTTGATTCTTTCTCTTTTCTTTCTTCAAAGGATTTCGACTGTTTAAGGAATCAAGTGCTCCTCGGCTATCGACAAATACAAAAACATCTTTGTCGTCTTGACAATGCCAACCTACTTATGAAAAACTCTCCAGACACAAAGCAGAACGCCTTGAAGGACACCAACGTCGCCTATGTCTTCAAATGCCCACTTGGGTACTGTAAGCCCCAAAGAACTCAGTATATAGGGAAGACAACAACGTCTCTTTCCAGGCGATTAACAATGCATAAACAACAGGGCTGCACAAAGAAACATATAATCTCTTTTCACAACTAGACTATCACCAGAGAAATTTGAACAAACAACACAGAAATCATCGATAGATACAGCGATAACAGGAGGCTCGACATCTTCGAGGCACTACACATTAAAAAGTCAACACCAGCAATGAACAGCCAATTAATGCACAACTATATTCTACCCACTTCAAGACTCCGAACCAATATAGAAGCATCAAGAGGAAGTGTGGGCCAATAGGCCCTCTGCAGTTACTTCAATTCTTATGTTCTCATATCCACTTAATACCCATAGTTTCGTGTTTTGTCTTGTGTTTGTCACAAGTTTGTTCACCTCACCCAAAACTGTTGTATCATATCACCTCACCCAAATGCGAGTATAAGAATGGACGAATTTTCGTGTTTACAGGTTACAGTTGTGTGTGTAAACTAAAGTCTTTGAAAATGTAATAAGTTGTTATGAAACATGTTCAGGCGTCACATCAGACTAGAAATAAAAATGAATTTTAGAGAATTGATTTTTCAATTACCATCGACAGTGAAAAGAAACGTAAGAAATATTGAGAAAATTCATGTCAGAATGATTAATCTTACCTTTTTGTCATATTTAACGACATATGTTTACAAGAAAGACTGCTTCCAAAATATACTAATACATAGATTATATATAATAATAATAATAATAATAATTTTTATTTAGGTAAAGGTACATACATAAAGAGATTTTACAAAGTTTGTTGGCTTTATAGATAGAGCTAGTACATACAATGCCTAAAGCCACTATTACGCAAAGCGTTTCGGGCAGGAAAAAACACTAATGACTAAAGCTTAATACTAATGGGTAAAAAGAATAAAATGTGTTGAGTACAAATAAAAATAGAGGTAAAAGAGGGGGGAACATTGTTGAAAAAGTAGCACAAATACAATTACAAATTATTACAGAAAATTACATTCAAACAGCGTTAAATTGAAAAAAAAAAAAAAAAAAAAAAAAAACATACATGGGTTGACAACAGAGGGGTAAGGTATGTTACAGGGAATTTATTAGGTATAGCTTCATTTTTAATATATATAGACTGTAGAGATTATTATAGCACCTCTGTATAGACCATCATTGCACCTCAGTATATATTATAATAGCACTTCAGTAAAGATTATCATAACACCTCTGTATTGATTAATATAGTACCTCACTATAGATTATTATTAAGTGTAGTGGTGTAGTGGCAAGACACTCGCCTGGCGTTGCGAGCGCTATGTCATGGGTTCGTATCCTGGCCGGGGAGGATTTACTGGGCGCAAATCTTTAACTGTAGCCTCTGTTTAACTCAACAGTAAAATGTGTACTTGGATGAAAAAACGATTCATCGCGGCAGGGATCGTATTCCAGGAACCTGCCCGAAATGCTACGCGTACTAGTGGCTGTACAAGAATGTAACAACTCTTGTATATATCTAAAAAAAAAAAAAAAGTGCTAATTTTAGAATTAAAATTAGAATTTTAATATATAGTGAATTACTTTGCCTAAATTCATTTATTAGATAATAATAACACATTTTACTATTTAAAAATCCCTTAAGCAGGATCTAAATAACTTTATTTGTATTTTTGGGCTAAATTGAATGCGAATGTCATAATTCTATTCAAAATGACTGCTTACTTGCTGTTACCTCTGTTATATATGACAATAGCATAGATGTCACTAAATGAAAAAAAAAATAAAGACGTAAACTTTTTTGTGCTCATTCCAAGAGTTAATATTTCATTTAACATTATTATTAAACATTTTGTTTTGAAAAATTACTTGTTACCTAGACCGAGTTTGTTACTTGGACTTATTTACGAGATGTTTGGTAGGCTCCAGTGACTGTTTTAGTTGCCAACTTGTTGCAATAACTATTCTATAATTTGACATATTTTAGACGAAACGAACATTGACATTTCTTGATGTGTGTAAAGAGAACATGTGTCTGGTAAAGAAGTTTAGTGTGGGGCAAGTGGTTTGTGGAACAATAAAAGAGCTAAAGAATTGTATTTTTGACGACCCCTTTATCATAAACTGTAGAGGTTCCCAACCTGGGGTTCACAAGCTTGGTTCCCACCCTGGAGTCCACTAGCTTGGTTCCCACCCTGGGGTCCGCAATCTAGGTTCCCAACCTGGGGTCCATGAAGGTAGTACTGGGGGTCCACAACTTGGGGTCTGTGAAGGTAGTACTGGGGATCCATAATATAGGTTTCCAAATGTAGGGAAACTCACATATCATGGGTTTGCTATTTATTTAATTATTAAAAAATTATATTTATTTTATTATTAATTTATTAATATATAGAGTGGACTATATGATCCATATTTATCCCGCTAGTAGTTTCCATTCACAGGCCTGGGGGGCTATTTATATGGTTTGCCAAATCAAAATTAATCAGTTGGTA
Organism: Procambarus clarkii; assembly: GCF_040958095.1. NCBI lineage: Eukaryota > Metazoa > Arthropoda > Malacostraca > Decapoda > Cambaridae > Procambarus > Procambarus clarkii. The sequence goes on along the minus strand of NW_027189207.1, from coordinate 362,700 downwards.
TAGCTTACTGTTAGTCTGTACTTCCATGAACAGTTAAATAACGAGTTCAGGAAGGACTAGCTAGTGTTGTAGTATGTAGTCTGGTTCAAAATAATGGATCCATCAAGATCACATGAGCTCTGGCTACTTGCAGATCAGAAGCTAGATTCATGAAGTTGTTACGCAAGCACTTATGAACCTGTACATCTTTCCTTAATACACACCAAAATCACAATAGCGTGATGCATTATATGAACAAATCCACAAGGGCCGTGACTAGGATTCGAACCTGCATCCGAGAGCATACTAGATGCTGCCTTAATCGACTGAGCTACGACATGGTAAAGTGCTACCATGTCGTAGCTCAGTCGATTAAGGCAGCATCTAGTATGCTCTCGGATGCAGGTTCGAATCCTAGTCACGGCCCTCGTGGATTTGTTCATCTTTCCTCAATCTTTGATGGCTTTAGTTACATTTATTAAACAGTTTACAAGCATGAAAACTTCCCAATCAACTGTTGTTATTGTTATAAACAGCCTCCTTGAGATTCAGAGCACATTAACCATTTAATAATTGTAAACAAAGCCGCCAAAGATTAAGAAAAGATGGACAGGTTCGTAATTGCTTGTATAACTGCTTTACACTGTACACCATAGATTACAATGACAACAATGAATTCACACAAAATACACCATGGAATACAATGACTCTTCTCACACAATACACTATGAAATACAATGATCCTTTTCACATAATACACCATGGAATACAATGACCGAAAACATAGTTGCCAAAACTGTGCTGAATTTCAAAATATACCTCGAAAAGATCATCAAGGCAAATGGAGGGGACAGGGGGAAGAGGGGGGAACTTCAACAAGCCGCTGACTTCCTGTTCTCATCAAAGCCACTAGGGTTAGTGGCCCTCGGGTAAATCAGGTAAATTATAATTCCCAGACAATTACAGCACAACTGATACAACTGATACAGGGATTATACATCAACGAGTGCTTGACCAGGAACAGACAGCAAATCCTCTACCGCCTGCGTCAAATCCGGCAACAAAACCCAGATGCTATTCATCAGTGCTTCGTTAGAGATGGTCTGATAAAGGTGAGAAAAACCGCAGAGGGCAAAATGTTTACTATTACTAGAGAAGAAAACCTCAACACTTTCCTCTCCCAATGTGGTTTGTCTCACCTTATCACTCCCAATGAATTAACTTAATTAACCCCCTGTCAACTAGTGGGGCTAGGTATCCTAAGTCTCCTTGGTTCATTTTCTGACTTAATTTTTAACTTACTCTTACCTAGTCATTTACCGAAATTATTTAATTGAGTTATTAAGTAGTTCTTCAGGTCTTATTAATTATACAGTCATTACTGAACTATCTATAGTTATTAATCATTAGCTTAAATTTGCCTATGTTTATTATTCAACTTTTCTTTGATTTCATTTATTACCTAGGTTGCCTAGCCTTGCCATGCTCCCTTACTCCATTGTACCCCTGGCTTTGCCTGCATCTCAAATTGCAAATTGTTACTTACAGTGTACCTGTGAGTACTCGTAAGCAATCTACCTCATTTTTGCTCAATTTGTTTTATTTTTGTATTGCTTAGTCTTGCTTATATTTTTTGTTTTGTATTTCCATATCTTGTGTTTTGTATAGTCCATGTTTACATGTTCTTTCTTTAATCTCATTAATTGCCTAGGTTGCCTAGCCTAGCCATACTCCCTTACTCCATTGTACCCCTGTAAGCCCCTTTTGTGTTTGTTTTGTACAGTATTGTGTATATATTTTTCCCTATTTTATAGCTTTTTTCTACTTATTTCTGATTCTACAATCAGCTTCTTTTATGCAGTCAAGTATAGACCCAGAACTTAACCTCTTATCCACTATCTATGACAATAATCACTTTAATGATCTAAATTGCAGATATTTTGCAGCACATGATGTAAACAATGTATTAACTCATAATCACAATATCTCTGTAATCAATTTGAACGTTAGATCCCTAGGTAAACACTTCGATGATGTTAGTGCCTTGATTGAAACTATTGGCAACAAATTCTCTTTTATTATACTTACTGAAACATGGTTGAAAGAGGATACTACTCAACTCTTTAACATGCCTAACTACTCAGCAATTCACAACTGTCGTCAACTTCAGAGAGGTGGTGGCACTGCTCTTTACTATCACCAAGAACTAACATGCTTAAAAGAAATTAGAACTAGAGACTGCTACGGGGAGTATATCTTCGCCAGCTTCAGAGTCAAGGGTGCCGAGTCTGTCCTGTCTGTGGGTGCAGTCTATAGAATTCCCAACACTGATGTGTCTCTATTCAACTCAAACCTTAGAAATCTAATACTTGATAACAGACTGAACAAAAACCACCTAATTATCGCAGGGGACTTTAATATTGACCTCTGCGAGCCAGAACACCCTACTGCTGCTAGCTTCCTCAACTGTATGAATTCCTGCCTCCTCATACCCTTAATCACTAGACCTACTAGAATCACTGATAGCACTGCCACGACTCTAGATCACATCTGGACCAACATAACCTCTCCGCTTACTTCAGGTATAATCACCGATAGCACTACAGACCACTACCCCACATTTCTCTTAACTAACATTAGCAAACCACCTCTAGAAACAAGGGAGTTAAGCTTTAGGCTGCACAATGAAACTGCTATAAACAATTTTATAACTGCTGCTGATAATGTCAACTGGGAGTCCGAATTAGGTAACATAGGGGACATCAACCTAGCAGTGCAATCTTTTCTACAAACAACTCTTAGCCTTTATAACACCCACTGTCCTAGGCTTACTAAACAAGTCACAAGCAAAAGGCTTAACAATCCTTGGCTTACAAAGGGAATACTGAAATCCATTAACAAAAAACATGACCTTGAGAAGAAGTATAGGTTAGGAATTGTCTCCAAAGAATTCTCAAAGAATTACTCATTATTGCTAACTAAGATAATTAGACGAGCCAAAACTAATTACTACGAAGATAAATTTACTCAAATAAAGAGCAACATTAAACAAACTTGGAGCACAATTTCACAAATATTGGGATCAAAGAAATCTTTAAATAACAAACCGACTCTCCTGTCTAATAACGATGGTCAGCTTTCAGCCTCTGATTCTGCTATTGAGTTCAATAGGTTCTTCTCTTCCATTGGTTCATCCCTTGCAAATGATATTCCATCTTCCAGTACTGACATTAAGGACTATCTTACAGGTAACTATCCACAGTCTCTGTACCTAAAGCCTATTAACTCCACTGACGTCAATGAGATAATCCTTTCCCTTAAAACCAAGTCTGGTGCCCTTGAGGAGATACCAACTTTAATTTACAAAAAAGCCTCCAGATCTTTAGCCCCTGCTATTGCTTTGCTCTTCAACAAGTCACTTGAACTCCAAACCTTTCCAGATATTCTAAAAAAAGCGAGAGTAACGCCTGTCCACAAATGTGGTGACGCCACAGATGTTAACAACTACAGACCTATATCAATCCTGCCAAACTTGTCAAAAATTTTTGAAAAACTTATATACAAGCAGCTTTACTCATATCTAGCCAAACTCAATATACTTAGCCCTTGCCAATATGGCTTCAGACCCAAAAAAAGCACTAACGATGCACTTATTAGTATGCTTAACTCGATTCATACAGCTCTTGATAAAAAGGAGCTCCCTGTTGGGTTATTTGTGGACCTGCGTAAAGCTTTTGATACTGTCAACCACCAAAACCTTCTTCTTAAATTACATCATTATGGAGTCAGAGGACACTCCCTACAATACCTCGAGTCCTACCTTACTGACAGGCTCCAATATGTTTCTGTGAATAATACAATTTCTCCCACCCTACCCATCAACATTGGTGTTCCTCAGGGCAGCATACTTGGCCCTCTCCTCTTTCTCATCTACATTAATGACCTTCCAAATGCCTCCCAACACCTCAAACCAATTCTATTTGCTGACGACACAACCTTCATTTACTCCAGTCCTGACCCTCTTGCTCTAAATGCCACAGTAAATACAGAACTAAATAAAGTCCATCTTTGGCTAACTGCCAACAAACTCACCCTTAACATTGACAAAACCTTCTATATTCTGTTTGGCAATAAATCCTCTAGTCTTATAAATCTCAAAATAAACAATACCCAAATTTGTAACAAATTAGATGGCAAATTCCTTGGCATTCTCATTGACCACAAGCTGAATTTCCAGGGACACATTCTAAATATATCAAAAAAAGTTTCAAAAACTGTGGGCATTCTTTCTAAGATCAGATATTATGTACCACGCCCTGCTCTGGTGACTCTCTATTACTCCCTTATCTATCCTTATCTCAACTATGGTATTTGTGCTTGGGGTTCTACTACCCAAAATCACTTACGTCCTCTAATTACCCAACACAAAGCCGCTATTAGAACAATATCCAACTCTGGCCCCAGACATCACTCGGTACCCCTACTCAAATCTCTTAATATGTTAGATATTAAGTCACTGCACATTCTCTCATGTGTATTATACATATATAAAACGCTAAACTATAATGCCAATCCTGATCTTAAAAGCTTCATAGAAGGTTGTAACAGAACCCATGAGCACCACACCAGAAATAAATACAGTTTTGATATTCCTAGAGTACGTCTTAATCAAACTAGAAATGCTCTGCAAATCAAGGGGCCCAGAATGTGGAATGACCTTCCCAACCATGTTAAAGACTGTACCTCTCTCAACCAGTTTAAGATAAAAACTAAACACTACCTAATAAATTCCCTGTAATCTACCTCACTCCTCTATTGTCAACCCATGTCTGTTATTTTCTTTTTTTTCTTTCTTTTTTTTTTTTTTTTTTTTTTTTTTTTTTTTTTTTTTTTTTTAATCAACACTGTTTGTCAACCTATTGTATTTGTGCTGCTTTTTCAGTCATGTTCCCCCTTTTTTTTATCTTTATTTGTATTTGTTCTCAACATCTTTTATTCTTTATGCTCAATTAGTATTAAGTTCTAGATATTAAAGTTTTTCTTGCCCGAAACGCATTGCGTAATAGTGGCTTTAGGCATTGTATGTACTAGCTTTATCTATATATCAATCCATTAATGTAACATCACTTGTATGTATATACCTTACCTGAATAAACATCTGAATCTGAATCTGAATCTGAATCTGATAAAGTTAGGCTAGAGTAATATAAATTTCTGGTAAATTTAGAGTGATATAAATTTCTGGAGTAATATAAATTTAAATTTCATAGTCACTTTACTGACAGTTACAAATACCAGTCTGCCGTCAATAAACCCTCTGGTGAAATATTTATAATCAGGAGTAGAATTCATAAATAGGCCTAAACAAAAAATAAAGAAAGTACATTAGTTTGCATATGAATCTGATGAGAAAATTCCTTGATTAACATACATTTCCCTACCAATCAAATGATCTAATCTTAAGTACGTCTCAGACTGTCTTCTTCACCAACTCCAATGCTAAATAATATTAAAACAAAAATCTCCATAATTTAGCTACAGAGTATATTAAATTTTATATAAATTTCCACACAGAGCAAAAACAAAGCACATTATTATTAACATATATATGAAGAAAAACATTTAAAGCTTTGTTTAATCTTTGCTAAACTAAATAGATATTTCTATACTTATAAACAATTTCGAGTTTTCCTACAGTGACAGCTTCTGTAGTTCTTGCTTGGTCATCTAACTTTCATAAAAGAGCAATATAATAAAATATCTTCAGATTTTTACCTTTCATGGTGAAGTGTTTTCACAAACAAAATATAATTACCTCTGAAGAACATCCAACTGACATTGTGATTAAAGGTAAGTTAATATACCATTATGTGCCTTATTATCCTTCAATATTTTCTTAATTATCTTCCACACTCAAAGTGTTTAGCCTATTATCTGCATGGATCATCTTGTGCCTCTTCATATGTCCAAGCTGACGGAATCTCTTCCCACACTCTGGACACTCATGAGGTTTATCACCTGAATGCACTAACATATGAATCTTCAAATCTCCAAGACGACTGAATTTCTTCCCACACTCTGGACATTCATGAGGTTTGTCACCTGAATGCACTAACATGTGCCTTATTATAGTTCCACGTTCTCTAAATTTTTTGCCACACTCGGCACATTGAAAAGGTCTCTAATCCGCATGCACCATCCTGTGAGTCTTCATATGTCCACGCTCACTGAATCTCTTCCCACACTCTGGACACTCGTGAGGCTTATCACCTGAATGCACTAACATGTGAGTCTTTATATGTCCATGCTGACTGAATTTCTTCCCACACTCTGGACATTCATGAGGTTTCTCACCTGAATGCACTAACATGTGAGTCTTCATACTTCCACCTTGACTGAATCTCTTCCCACACTCTGGACATTCATGAGGTTTGTCACCTGAATGCACTAACATGTGCTTTATTATAGTTCCACGATCTCTAAATTTTTTGCCACACTCGGCACATTGAAAAGGTCTCTCATCCGCATGCACCATCCTGTGAGTCTTCATATGTCCACGCTCACTGAATCTCTTCCCACACTCTGGACACTCGTGAGGTTTATCACCTGAATTTTTTTTTTTTTTTTTTTTTTTTTTTTTGAGATATATACAAGAGTTGTTACATTCTTGTACAGCCACTAGTACGCGTAGCGTTTCGGGCAGGTCCCTGGAATACGATCCCCGCCGCGAAGAATCGTTTTTTCATCCAAGTACACATTTTACTGTTGCGTTAAACAGAGGCTACAGTTAAGGAATTGCGCCCAGTAAATCCTCCCCGGCCAGGATACGAACCCATGACATAGCGCTCGCGGAACGCCAGGCGAGTGTCTTACCACTACACCACGGAGACTGTTAAATGCACTAATGCACTAACATGTGAGTCTTCATATGTCCATGCTGACTGAATTTCACCCCACACTCTGGACATTCATGAGGTTTGTCACCTGAATGCACTAACATGTGCCTTATTATAGTTCCACGTTCTCTAAATTTTTTGCCACACTCGGCACATTGAAAAGGTCTCTCATCCGCATGCACCATCCTGTGACGCTTCATATGTCCAAGACGACTGAATCTCTTCCCACACTCTGGACACGCGTGAGGTTTATCACCTGAATGCACTAACATGTGAGTCTTCACATGTGAAGGACGAGTGAATACCTTCGGACACTGTGGACACTGGTGAGTCTTCATCTTCTTTATGACAGGTGCAGTTTGTGTGAAGGTTTTCTCCCCCGGATGATGGGAGAAGCGTCAAGGCTTGAGTGTTGTTTCTTAGAGTTAGACTTGATGTGAGCACTTGGCGGTCAATGGTGGTGCTTTTTCTTTATGATAGGTGCAGTTTGTGTCAAGGTTTTCCCTTAATGCTCGTGCTGAACATCACCGGCGGGTGCTGCTAAAATGGTGGCGGTTGTTTACCCTCTCATCACCTGAGCGTTCCAATGTTTTTGTCTGGTTACACATATCATTTTTCCTACTTCTTATTTTTGTTTATAAGTGATCATTTGCAATTAACACTTGTATTTTTATTTAAGTTTTTCAATCAAAGAATGTACTTGAAATTGTATCTTTAAACAAAAAGCCACACGATTATACTTTTTGAAGGAAATAGCTCTCCCACAGTTGATGCACTACATGCGCAGAGTTGACCAACAAGTTTTTCATATTCACTTTTATTTATTTATTTATTTATTTATTTATTTATTTATTTATTTATATATATACAAGAAGGTACATTGGGTTTGTGAGAATACATTGGATAGTATAGTATTTACATTCTTGTAAAGCCACTAGTACGCGCAGCGTTTCGGGCAGGTCCTTTATCTAGCAGATAATTTTAAGTAGGTAATTTCTATCAGAATTGATAAATGAAAAAGATACATTGCAAGAGAAAAATGAGATGAGAGAGCTTAGTAAGTATATTAAAGCACATTGTTATATTAAAGCTCTGATTGATTACATTGACAGCTTGATTAGTAATTTAAACAAGATTAATAGACACCATACAGCAGATTGACAGCACATATAAGACAGCAATGATCACAATGGTGAAGATGTTCAGATTGGGTACATAAAGATTGGGAGACTGGGTAGCAAAAGATACAGATAAACAAGATTTATAAACACCATACAGCAGATTGGCAGCACATATAAGAAGACAGTGTAACGGTTCTATTGTTACGTAATGGTATGGTGACAATAAACACAGACACTAAGATACTATATATATATTTGGTCTAATATACAGAAGTACACAGGTGATACTTTGGTGTGAGTTGAGCGCACTGAGCGTCGGTACAGTATCTCGCAAGTGTCTGCTCTAGACCACACTTGAAAGTAGACTCTGGTGAATGTTTGCTATTCTGCTGCTTATATGCTCGGGCAACTCCTCACCGTGTTGCCCGGGCAACGCTTCACCTCATTCATCTCCAAAGGTTGACAGGAATATTAACAATGCATTTGGAGCGAGTATATTATTGGGATAATCTACTCGGTACAGAACTCCCCCTCCCAGGGGATGAAAGGAAAAATACTTGATCAAGGAACTTAGCTGGTCGGTGAATTGTACGCCCTGCTCGCGTTACATAACCATCAAAGTTAACATAACCATCAACATAACCATCGTTATATAACCATCAAAGTTAACTTCCTCCTCTTCGCTGATGTCATCTAACTGGGGTCGTAGGGTGGGAGGTCGCACAGGATCGTCCGTCGTCGTAGGATCAAGTTGTGGTGCGGCTGGTAACTGGGGTTGTAGGGTGGGAGGTCGTACAGGATCGTCCGTTGTCGTAGGTGGCGATGCTGCTGGTAACTGTGGTCGAAAAAGTGAACTGCGTAGTCGGCGGATGTGTCTCTGGATTTAGCAGTGTCGCAGACGTTGAGACGAAGCCTGGAGCAGAGCAGAGAGCTGAGTGAGGCCGGAGTCGTGGAGCTCTATGTGGGAGAGCGTGGCGGCTCGATTGAGAATTGTGAGTGTCTGAACTCGGGGAGCGAGAGCGTGGCGGCTCGATGCGGTCGTAGTCTGCTGTCTGCTCTGTGTCGAAGCTGTAGCGTCTTGGGTTGATTAGGACTGTACACGCCGAGTACTACATTGTTGACTGTGGAAATTGTAGTCTGGTACCAATAAAGATGTAGGCAGCGTGTGGACAAGCTCGGTGTAGCAGGAGAGAAGAATATGCATAATTGTTGCGTCCTTGGGTCGCTGGTGGAGCATTTAGATCCGGGGCGGATGGGCTCGGGCACCAGGACATTAGGAGGTAATGTAGGCACGTAGTTAGGACAACGAGGTAATCACATCTAGAGCTGAATTGTCCTGAAGGCGACGAAGTGTCGGAAACGCAAGCTGTAAGCCCTGTACTGCGCAAAGGGCTTGAGTCGGCCGAGTATCAAAATGCAGTGAACGTGTAGATGAATCTGATGGCAGAGCAGCTGTCGTGGGCGTAGGACAAGCAGGGCCCTGGCAGCGACGGAGAGTCGGCAGGACAAGCTGTAGATCCAACATGATGTAATCATTGATGAGGCTGTCAAATGAGTGAGTAACGATCGTGAAGCAGCAAGCCGTAGTAGATGAAAATGCAGAGATGGACGCGATGAAAATCATAGCTGTGGCGAGGGTGTTGGCAGTGTTCCATCACAGCAAACAGTAGCAGTAGAGGTCCAGTGAGAGTCCATGTTGTAGTCCATCGTGGCTGGGTATCGTGGAAACTCTCCGGGGTCACCAATGTAACGGTTCTATTGTTACGTAATGGTATGGTGACAATAAACAGACACTAAGATACTATATATATATTTGGTCTAATATACAGAAGTACACTGGTGATACTTTGGTGTGAGTTGAGCGCACTGAGCGTCGGTACAGTATCTCGCAAGTGTCTGCTCTAGACCACACTTGAAAGTAGACTCTGGTGAATGTTTGATTGATGATGATTGATGAAGATTAAGCCACCCAAAAGGTGGCACGGGCATGAATAGCCCGTAAGTGGTGGTCCTTTTAAGCCATTACCAGTATCAAGAGCTGATACTGGAGATCTGTGGAGGTGCGAATGCACCCTGCATGACGGGAGATGTCTCCCTTATGAATGTGTTAAGATGAAAATGAAGCAACCCAAAAGGTGGCACGGGCATAAATAGCCCGTAAGTGGTGGCCCTTTTAAGCCATTACCAGTATCAAGAGCTGCTACTAGAGATCTGTGGAGGTGCGAATGCACCCTGCATGACGGGAGATGTCTCCCTTATGAATGTGTTAAGATGAAAATGAAGCAACCCAAAAGGTGGCACGGGCATAAATAGCCCGTAAGTGGTGGCCATTTTAAGCCATTACCAGTATCAAGAGCTGATACTGGAGATCTGTGGAGGTGCGAATGCACCCTTCATGACAGGAGATGTCTCCCTTGTGAATGTGTTAAGATGAAGATGAAGCCACCCAAAAGGTGGCACGGGCATGAATAGCCCGTAAGTGGTGGCCATTTTAAGCCATTACCAGTATCAGGAGCTGATACTGGAGATCTGTGGAGGTGCGAATGCACCCTGCATGACGGGAGATGTCTCCCTTGTGAATGTGTTAAGATGAAGATGAAGCCACCCAAAAGGTGGCACAGGCATGAATAGCTCGTAAGTGGTGGCCCTTTTGAGCCATCACCAGTATCAATAGATGATACTGGAGATCTGTGGAGGTGCGACTGCACCCTGCGTGACGGGAGATGTCTCCCGTGCTGTCAGCATGTGAGCCCTCTGGTGAATGTTTGATTGATTGATTGATGAAGATTAAGCCACCCAAGAGGTGGCACAGGTATGAATAGCCCGTAAGTGGTGGCCCTTTCGAGCCATTACCAGTATCAAAAGATGATACTGGAGATCTGTGGAGGCGCAACTGCACCCTGCGTGACGGGAGATGTCTTCCGGACCAAGTGGTGACCAAATGGACTGACCAAGTGGTGATTGATTGATTGATGAAGATTAAGCCACCCAAGAGGTGGCACGGGCATGAATAGCCCGTAAGTGGTGGCCCTTTCGAGCCATTACCAGTATCAAAAGATGATACTGGAGATCTGTGGAGGCGCAACTGCACCCTGCGTGACGGGAGATGTCTCCCGGACCAAGTGGTGACCAAATGGATGGTTTCTACTGATTGATTGATGAAGATTAAGCCACCCAAAAGGTGGGACAGGCATGAATATCTCGTAAGTGGTGGCCCTTTTGAGCCATTACCAGTATCAAGAGCTGATACTGGAGATCTGTGGAGGCGCGACTGCACCCTGCGTGACGGGAGATGTCTCCCGGACCAAGTGGTGACCAGATGGAGGTCCGTCGTGGTTTCTACAGATTGATGATTGATGAAGATTAAGCCACCCAAAAGGTGGCACGGGCATGAATAGCCCGTAAGTGGTGGCCCTTTTAAGCCATTACCAGTATCAAGAGCTGATACTGGAGATCTGTGGAGGTGCGAATGCACCCTGCATGACGGAAGATGTCTCCCTTATGAATGTGTTAAGATGAAGATGAAGCAATCCAAAGGTGGCACGGGCATAAATAGCCCGTAAGTGGTGGCCATTTTAAGCCATTACCAGTATCAAGAGCTGATACTGGAGATCTGTGGAGGTGCAAATGCACCTGCATGACGGGAGATGTCTCCCTTGTGAATGTGTTAAGATGAAGATGAAGCCACCCAAAAGGTGGCATAGGCATGAATAGCTCGTAAGTGGTGGCCCTTATGAGCCATCACCAGTATCAATAGATGATACTGGAGATCTGTGGAGGTGCGACTGCACCCCGCGTGACGGGAAATGTCTCCCGGACCATATGGTGACCAGATGGTGTGGTGAATGTTTGCTATTCTGCTGCTTATATGCTCGGGCAACTCCTCACCGTGTTGCCCGGGCAACGCCTCACCTCATTCATCTCCAAAGGTTGACAGGAATATTAACAATGCATTTGGAGCGAGTATATTATTGGGATAATCTACTCGCTACAACAGCAATGATCACAATGGTAAAGATGTTCAAATTGGGAACATAAAGGTTGGGAGATTGGGTAGCAATAGATACAGTGCAATTTTAGGCAAAAGTGAAAAACTATGAGGATGAAATTAGGTACTTTTTAGTATTGATTTTGAATGATGTAAAGTTGGACAGCTTTTCAATTCAGTAGGGAGTGAGTTCCATGAACTGGGTCCCTTTATTTGCATAGAGTGTTTACACAGATTAAGTTTAACTCTGGGGATATCAAAGAGATATTTATTTCTGGTGTGGTGATAATGGGTCCTAATACATCTGTCCAGGAAGAGTTTCAGACAAGGATTTGCATTTAAGAACAGGGTTTTGTAAATGTAGTTGACACAAGAGAATTTATGGAGTGAGATTATGTTTAGCATGTTTAGGGAGTTAAACAAGGGGGCTGTGTGTTGTCTGAAAGCAGAATTTGATATTATTCTGATAGCAGATTTTTGCTGGGTGATGATGGACTTGAGGTGGTTTGCAGTGGTTGAACCCCATGCACAGATACCATAGTTGAGATAGGGATAGATTAGTGCATAATATAGAGAGATGAGAGCAGAGTTAGGTACATAATATCTGATTTTGGAGAGTATACCAACTGTTTTAGAGACTTTCTTAGTTATGTGTTGTATGTGGGTACTGAAGTTGAGTCTCTTGTCTAGGAATAGGCCAAGAAACTTTCCATCATTTTTATTGCTAATGTTTACATTATCTATCTGAAGCTGAATTGATTTTGTAGATTTGCTTCCAAATAAGATGTATAGTAGGTCTTTTCTATGTTAAGCGTTAGTTTGTTGGTTGACATCCATAAGTGGACTTTTTTTAGTTCATTATTAACATCATTTAGTGTATGTGGGTTGGGGTTAGAGTAGATGAGGGTAGTATCATCAGCAAACAAAATAGGTTTCAGAATGTTATAGACATTAAGCAGATCATTGATGTATATAAGAAATAGGGGAGGTCCCAAGATGCGTCCCTGTGGCACTCCAACGGTATTGATAGAGTGGGAGAGGATATATATTATTGATGGTTACACATTGGTGTCTATCACTATGATAGGATTAATGGATATAGTCCAGTGCATGGCCTCGGATTCCATAATGATGAAGTTTAAGTAAGAGGTAGTTGTGATTAACAGTATCAAAGGCCTTTCTCAGGTCAATGAAGAGTCCAATCGGAAACTCATTTTTGTCAAGGGCTGAGTAAATTATATCAAGGTATCAAGGAGACTAATAACTGCATCGTTGGTACTCTTTGGGAGCGGAAGCCAAACTGACAGGGGCTAAGAATGTTTAATTTTACGAGGTAGGAGTAGAGCTGTTTGTAGATAATTTTTTCAAATATTTTTGATAGTATGGGTAGGTTCGATATTGGTCTATAGTTGTTTATGTCTGGCGGATTACCTCCTTTATGAACTGGCGTTATTCTTGCTTTTTTAAGGATATCAGGAAAGGTATGACACTCAAGGGATTTGTTGAACAGCAGAGCTATAGGTGGTGCAAGGGCATGGAAGGCGCTCTTGTATACAATGGATGGATTTCACTGATGTTCCTAGCTTTGGTTTTTAGTGAGTGTATGATGGACACAACATCTGTCGGACTGACTGGTGAAAGGAGAAGAGAGTTTGGATAGCTGCCTGAGAGATATATGTGTTGATATATGTCTGAGTCTGTGGGATTTTACTGGCAAGGTTAGCACCAACCGATGAAAAGAAGCTATTAATTCATTCGCCATTTCTAAGTCAGTTTGACGGTGTAAAGCCATCCTTAGAGAGTGGTACAGTATCTGGTTGTAGGAGTGTTGTTTAGTTCCTAGGATAATAGATATGTCATGGTATTCCATTTGCTTTTCATGTTGCCTTTTGCTTCTAACTCTATTGTCATTACCTATCCTCTAAACCTTACATTTGTCAGAATTAAACCTCTCTGCCAATCTTTTGACCATATTTCAGTACCCAATTTAGATCGTTCGATAGATCAATTTAGACCCCCTTGTATCATGAATCATCATACATGATGATATAATGATACACACTACTGGGTATATGCTGATGATATAATGATACACACTACTTGTTATGCTAACATGCAGAACACTCTTAACTCTGTATTAGTCTTATGTCAGGACTTAGGTTTAGTCATATCTCAGCAGAGGAAACAAAGATACTAAACGGGTGTCCACCCAGGCAGGGAGGAGCTGTTCGCAAGATGTAACTGTATGATGGCTCCCAGCTTGACTATGTTAACAGATTCAAATACCTTGGCCTTGTATTGTCCTGTTGTATTCAAACTCTGTCGTCAGTATAATGAGAGGCTCCATAAGCCCTCTTGGAGATGTTGCAGGTTATCACTCAGGCTATGGTGCCAATGTCACAATTGTCAAAATGATGTACCTTGCATACATCAGATCTTTATTGGATTATGCTGCACCTCTGCTTGCCTTGATGACTGAAAGAAAGCTTAAAGCGCTTGAAAACCTGCAAGAACGAAGCCTTGAAGATAATCCTTGGATGCCCCTCGTACCACAAAGATACTTAACATGAGGAAGGAACTTAATATTAACTTAATAATAGAATATGAGTGCATATTCTACTGCATTACTCCTTGTAATGATCCTCATATTGTGCTTCAGTAATCCAATGTATAACCCTGAGATGTTTTCCTAATTGTACTTAGGATTCCTTGTTCATTATTGTGTATTGTTCTGATCTGCTTTTGTGTCGAAAATTCTTGCATCGTACCTGTAAACAATTTTTTGACAATTTTTACTGTAATTATCCTGCTTAAAATCATCTGTACTTGTAAAGTAAAGCTGTAATGTACCTGTTAAACACTTTTTATCAATTTTTACTCCTAATTATTTCTCTAGAACTTTGTTTGTTTAAGGATTTGCTCAAAGATTAGTTTTAAGGACTTGCCCGAAACGCTATATATAGCTAGTGGCTTTACAAGATTGTAATTCCAACTTAAACTCTATGTTGTCTCTTAACCCCCAATGTACGTTCTTGTATATATATAAATAAATATAATAAATAAATAAATAACGAGGGATGGAGGCATTAATGCGCAGTACGTGCTTCCCTCACCTGTGACGTCACAGCCTCATCTGACGACAGCATAAACACAGGCGGCCATTTTATGTTCCATCAAGATTAAAAAAAAAAAATTTTAAATTTTGCTCCGAGGGGCGAGTTATTGGGCAGCGCCCAATGTGTTCGCAATAAATGTTCTACAAGAAACATATGTATAAAATGTCACACAAGGATGCGTTAGACCGGCCGCAAATGAATAACTATACATTGATCACTAGCCGTGAGCTCCAAACAGCGACGAAATGTTTCTATTCTTTTCAGGGTTGTAAACTCCATACTTGTTCTACAGCATTAAATTTGGTAACACTGAAATCGCAATAAAATTCCCTACACGTACACTAGCATATAAATGTAGAATCATGATCGCGCCCACCTTCAAGAGTGTGGGAAGTGGGTGAAGTGTTACCCGTTACTGAACATCGACGAAATTAGTTTTGAAAAGTTTATTCTTTTCACTGTCCTGACCTTAATTTTCAATGTACGTATTTCATTTTTGTACCAATATGTTCGCAATAGAATGTTTTACAAGGAAATATGTATAAAATGTCAAACAAGGATGCGTTAGACCGGCAACAAACAAAAAAACCTACGTCGATAATTACACTCGTCGTGTCAACAAAACAATAGTCTTACCCGGTCCATAGAATTACCCCAATCACCCAAATCAGGCCAAAACTACCCAAAACGTATTAGCATTACGTAAGTAATGAAGAAATATGGTATATTTTACTTACTATAATGTTGGTGCTACACGTAGAACATGATCAAACCTATTTTTTCTCTGAAATAATCTAATTTCATAACGAAATGAGACGTAAATATGTGAGAGGTGACGCCATAGGAAGTCGACGGTCCAAGCGACAATTGTGTGGAGCGACTTATCCAAGAAATATGGTCGCCAGGAGAGTGTTTGCTGCCATATCAGCCTCCTGTACACAGTGATCCAGTCCTTTTCGTTCATTGAAACACCGAACCCTACACGCCCTCTGATATATTGCTTAATTAACAAAATATTCACAAATAAAGATTATATTTGTATATGTTATCAGAAAGGCAGATATAAAATAGTTTTTGTGAATCCATCACAGAGATTATACCTTATTAGAGAGGAAAAATATTCATACTTTAAACAAGGCTTCATGGCCGACGCTCTCCTTACCGATATGGGAACTATGACCTTCCGAAGATCAATGTTAATTTAATCTAGATATTGTAATAAACGAAGTTTTCTATGTCATCATAAAGACATAAATATAAGCTGCATGTTAATACTTTGGCATAAATATAACTGAATTGAAAGTCCGGACACATGAATAGTCGCATTAGGTGAAAGGAAATGTACCCAACCATTTCCATTTACCCAACCAGTTTGTGCAACCCTATACTCATCCTCTGTTGCGGTAATTTATTGTGCATCCCATACTCATCTTGTTACCAGTAGTTTGTGCAACCCATACTCATCCTGTGACCCGTAATTTATTGTGCATCCCATACTCATCCTGTTACCGGTAGTTTGTGCAGCCCATACCCATCCTGTGACCCTGTAATTTATTGTGCAACCCATACTTATCCTGTGACCTGTAGTTTATTGTGCAGCTAATACTCATTCTGTGAGTCATAGGACATTGCGCAACCCTTTCTCATCGTGTGAATCTTTGTTTACTTTGCTCTCCATATTCATCCTCTGCGCGATAGTTTCTTGTGCAACCCATACCCATGATGTGAGTGGTAGTTTATTGTGTACCCTATATTCATCCTGTGAGTATAGGGTTCACAATTCTTGTTTGGATTCTTGTAATGTTATTTGTCTATTTGTAGTCACAGTATTTGTGCGCCCCTTGAGGGACTTGAATTAGAGGGGGGTTGAAATAGCCTAAGCTACTCTATCCCTTTGAGATTTATTTATTGCTTATCTCAATAAACATACTTGAACTTGAACTTGGGTACACAATGAGTTCATTTGTACTCCATACTCATCATCAAGAAGTGTATTTTACCAGCATTGTAATATAAATTAAGAATAAAAGCTTAACTGGATTACAGACCCATAATCAAAATAAGAGTCATCACTAATTATCATGACAAATTCTCTAGGCTACACTTCCGCCTTCGACAAGCTGCCGCCGGATGTGGGTATAGTTTATTGTACACCCCCGCACCCCCAGTCCTGGAAGGGCGGGCATTGGGATGTGGACATGTGTACCATTATCCCCCCCCCCCACACACACACACTCGATCCTCTCCTGTTAATAATAATAAAAATTAAAAATAATAACGTTAATAAATATTATAATTAAAACACTTACTGTAATACCCTAGTGCTTGAATGAAGGTGAAGGAAAGACCCAATAAATGTGTAAGTGTATTAAAAACCAAATTTTCGTTGGGTGAGCTGGCAGGTGAGCACCACTTGCCAGCTCACCCAGTAATGAACATCACCTGCACACTGCACCGAACCACTTGCCAGCAGGTGCAGAAGTACGATGGAGAGAGCAAAGTATACCATATTTCAAGTATAATATTAAAGATATATTTAGGATTTAATGTTTTCGTATAAAGTTTCAATAATACCTTTATTTGATTTTTTTGTATTATTTTCTACCACAGACGTGGCCACACATTAACAATGCTAACCATCATATATACATTTTCTTCAGTCCGCCATGGACTCTAACCCTTTCCACTACCGCCCACGAGATGGGTATAGGGTGCATAATATAAGAACTAAACTAACTCCATTGATAGGGTTAGAGATTTGTTAAACATATAGTTCAGGGATTTATTGAACAATCAACCACATAAGGTGATTGTAGTGTTTTTAAAATGCTAGGCTAAGCTACATACGTAAATACATAAATACACAGATTTACGTATGCCCTACATAAAGTGTTCGATGTGTCTTTTACATAGTGTCATTAACGTGCATTTACAAAGGTGAAATTGAATTCTGAACACATACATACACATATATTTGTCTCTTTTACTCTGACAAGGTGAGATAACTGATAGAGAAACTAGTGTGCAATTAAGCAATTAATCACTGAAGGTGATTAAGGTGCTTTCACAAGCTCAGGTTATAGAGTTACATCACATACATTCATTGTATAATTGATACGTTACATCGTCAATCTAGGGTACAAGTTCAATATATCATCAAGTGTTCCAGTACTCAAATAGTAATTACACAGTTTAGCATAGCGCTTCATTCATGTATGTAAGAGAGAAGATTGTTCAAATATATTACATGCACATCCGGTACATCGTCCACCTTCTTCTACAGAACCGTCGGTATAGCACTGATACACATCGTTACCATACTCTGAGTACTTTCAGTGATGCTTCACAGTGTTAACTGTTTTAATAATGTAGAGTGTACATTATCTTTCTTGGGTGCATTTACAAAATCAACTGCTAGATCCAAGTTATCCCATGGAGTAATTGGTTGATTAATCGTTAATTGAGTTGGGTACATATTTAATATTTTGATGGAGTTGGTACTTGTAGAACCAAAATGCATTACACGCCGAAAACTGTGCTAATAGACAAAATTATGGTAGAGATATGGGTCTATAATTATCTGAGTGTGCTTTGGGGATGGAACAATGGACACTGTCCAATCATCAGGTAATACTCCCTTCACTTCAACTCATTCTGTACAACACTAAAAGTGGATTACCTGGTACTTGTGAGACTAATCTCAGTAAACTGTAAGTAATACGTCCTCTTCAGGAGCAGTTGACTTATTTGATTGTGCTACCACAGCCTTCCCGGCTTGGTGCCTTCTTTGGTAATACTTATCAAAGGCAGGCTCCATACGAGGAGCTGCCTCGTATGGGCCAATAAGTGCTTTTGCAGTTACCTTCATTCTTATGTTCTTACTTACATTTACTGATCTTTATCATCATCATCATCATTTACAGAAAGAAATTAACATAAAAAGTAGTCATTTTAATACACAAACAGAAGTAGATATTATGTAATTATGATGCAGGATAGGATCACTATTAAGAACTTAATTATAAACCACAATATGTTTTATATCGTCAGAAATTCTGATACATACCATATATTTTCAAATATTTACAATTAAAGTATTTATTTAGGAAATAAGTATTTTAGTTACCCTAGTTAGCTCTGAGAACACACATTGTTGCAGCAAGAATTTCTTCCCACTAATCTGATCGATGCTAATGACCCATTGGACTTGTCATGAACAACAATCAACTACAGCACCATCTATATCAGAAGATATTCAAAATATTCTTGATGTCATTCAAATTGTCAATACGAGAACAGAATACATAAGAGTTAGTTTAGTGATGTCAAAGGAATCATATTGACTGACCGAGCCCCATTGTAAATATCCGTGGCTTCCTGACCATAAAGGTACCGCCGCGGATAAGGGTAAGGAGGGTACCGTCGAGGGTAAGACACCGGATGTACCCCATATACAAGCCACACTAGCTATTAGTTCATATAAGCTGACAACTTCCTGACTAACTGACTTCCATAATATTATATATAATATTATATATATATATATATTATATATATTATATAATTATATATTATATATATATATATATATATATATAATATATAAAATATTTATATATAATATATATATATATTACATATATATATATATATATATATATATATATATATATATATATATATATATATATATATATATATATATATATATATATATATATATATATATATATATATATATATTATGTAAATTATGATGCAGGATAGGATCACTATTAAGAACTTAATTATAAACCACACATATGTTTATATATATATCCTACTCTCATCCTAGCACAGTAATTTATTGTGCAACCCATACCCCATCCTGTTACCAATAGTTTGTGCAACCCATGCTCATCCTGTTACCTTTAGTTTATTGTGAAACCCATACTCATCCTATGACTGTAATTTATTATGCCACCTCATACTCATCCTGTGGAGTCATAGGACATTGTGAACCCTTTCTCATCGTGTGAATCTTTGTTTATTTGCTTTCCATACTCTGCTCTCCGATAGTTTCTTGTGCAACCCATACCATGATGTGAGTGGTAGTTTATTGTGTACCCTATACTCATCCTGTGAGTATAGGGTACACAATGAGTTCATTTGTACTCATACTCATCAAGAAGTGTATGTTACCAGCATGTAATATAAATTAGGAATAAAGGCATAATCTTATTATGTACCATAATAAAAATAAGAGCCATCACACTATAATTTTCATGACAAACGGCCTAGACTCCCACTTCCGCCTTCGACAAGCTGCTGCGGAGGTGGGTATAGTTTATTGTTACACTCCCGCACCCCCAGTCCTGGAAGAGGGGCATTCGAATGTGGACATATGAACCATTACCCCCAACCCTTCCCTCTTAATAATAATTGAAACACTACACTACACACTATAGGTTCATTTAATATTTCAAGTATAAGACTCAAGATATATTTAGGATTTAACGATTTAACATTGTCTCAATCATACCTTTATTGCACTTATCATCATTATTTACAGAAAGAAAATTAACATAAAAATGTAGTTAATTTTAACATACAAAACCGAATTTGAACATTGTTAATTTTGATGCAGGATCACTATTAATAAGAACTTAATTATAAACCACAATATGTTGTATATCATCAGAAATTTGGAAACATAATATATATATATATATATATATATATATATCTATATAATATATATATATATATAATATATATATATATATATATATATATATATATATATATATATATATATAATGGAAATTGGTAGCACATTTAAATAATGTTATTAAGCTTAAGAATAAATTACATAAAATAACATAGTAAATGACTGGGATACAGATGGATCAGTAATCACATTACAAGTCCAATTATTTCCTAACTGAAGTCTGTAACGCGCTATCATGTCATATTTCATAATACAAACTTAGGTAAGAGATATGCAATATCAACACAAAATCGTCAGATCTAGATTTCAAACACATTTATTATATAGCATTAAACTGCTCTTTCACTTCGGGGGCGCTTACGCTGATATGGTTTTTTGGCAATTCCAAATGTTTTTGGGATTGAAAAAATTTTGTTTTTGTCATACATTTTAGTATTTTCATTATAAGGTTTTCTTGATATAAAGCACCATAAGTAATCTCTCTTTTCATCTTTAGTTTTTTGGTCCCAAACTTCCTTAGGAACCAGGTACTTATCTAAATTGGATGATATTATATAATTGCCTTCTCCGTGTAATGCTCTCCTCAGATCTAGCATTTGGAGCGTTGAAACATTGCAAATTTTTTCAATTAATTCTGGCAGTTTTTGGGGTTTCCAATCAATAGTCAGTTTCAGGATATGGTTTAGTGACTCACAATTGTTATTAGTCCATAACGTGTCCATTTTGGCTTTTGCGTGAGGTACACACACATAATTCCATAAAGAAGATTTCAAACGACTATCAAAATAATCTTTGAACTTTGGGTATTTGTAAAAGTAAAATATGAGATTGTTGATTCCCCTTTCAAACTGATCCTCACAAACACTTCTAACTAACCCATTTGTACCAAATATTTTCTTTTGGATACGAATCCTATCGGTGTTCGTGCATCCAATATTATCCGTTAAATAGTGGCGAACATTTTCTTTCAGATGGTTACTACACAATAACAATGTTGCCTTCGGAAAACAACACATAAGTGCCTTTCTTAACGCGATTTCCTGATCACTACCAATCATTACATTCGAGTTGTTAATACAGTTATCGAGTGGTGATTATTATTAACGTGGTGATTTATATAGTCTGTAAACAAGTACTATATCTATAAAATATAAAACTTATTTTAATTATCCTGCACTTCAAGAGACCACAAGCATTCTTACTCTCATTTATTTTTGTAGCAGAAATGTTTTGTCTATATTTATTTTATGGAAATTAGTGGTGTTTGAGCAAGCTAATCAACGTCAAAAATGTTTACGTTGTTGTTCTTCATCTGTAGAACTGAGCTCTACACATATGGGTAGCTTTGCCGCAGGCTGTTTACTGCTCTGAGAAATAAACATAAATCATCATACCTGGAGCCCGCGGTGCCCGGCGCCTTGCTGTGGGAAGTCAGAGATGTTTATGATTCTGGTCTAGGAATACCGTGGGATTTCACCAAAATGTGTTGTATACAATGAAATGATTATACATTGCTATGTTGTGAACATTGTATACAGTACCTCAAGATATAAATCCCAAACCACTTAACTAGCTACCAGATACCTAATTAATTCCCTACTCTCTGTAAATGTCTTCCTGGTGTGTGTGTGTGTGTGTGTGTGTGTGTGTGTGTGTGTGTGTGTGTGTGTGTGTGCGTGTGTGTGTGCGTGCGTGTGTGTGGTGTGTGTGTGTACGTGTGTGTGTGTGTGTGCGTGTGTGCGTGTGTGTGTGTGTGTGTGTGTGTGTGTGTGTGTGTGTGTGTGTGTGTGTGTGTGTGTATACACCCACATATGTGTTGTATGTGGATGCTGAAGTTCAATCTCTTGTCTATGTATAGGTCAAGGAACTTTCCATAATCATTATTGCTAATGTTAACATTGTGTATCTGAAGTTGAATTTGGTTTCAGGATTTACTTTCGAACAAAAATAGTAGTTGGTCTTTTTTATGTTTGATGTGAGTTTGTTAGTTTACATCCATGAGTGGACTTTTTAAATCTATTATTTTCATTATTATATAGTGCGTTTGGGTTGGGGTCTGAATAGAGGAAGGTAGCATCGTCAGCACTTATGTTTACACTTATTGGAAGTATCTAAGTATCAACTAAAGTATCTTCACACTTGACTTAAACTTTAGTAGCTATTTTCTGGACCATTCCTCAAGTTTCGGAGGTCAACGAAGATGGAATTCACATGAAATGGCTTATGTTACCATCACTAATAATGTTGTGTTTTCTGTCTAGCTTCAGACACGGTCATGTTACAATTGTGTCTTAAAGAGTTGCGCGCAATTAAGCATGATAGAAATCACTTACAATTAATGCAGGATGGTAGAAAATCACTTACAATTAATGCATCAAGTTTGGAGACTTGAATTGAAATTGAAATTGAAATAAGTTTATTGAGGTAAAATACACACAAATGGATGAGGTAGCTCAAGCTATTCTCACCCCGTTCAGTATATCGTGTTAATACATACATAGACACACACACTTGTACACATTTTAGTGTAACAAGCAAGGCAAATAGTTCTGTCTGATGGGTAGAGGCAACTGCACTTGCAGCTGCACCCGTGTGGCGGTGTAGGAAACCATCAATGTATATGATTTGAGAGAGAGAGAGAATGATCTGTGGACAGAGCATCAATATGGGCTTTGCCTCAAGATGAAGCATAATAAAGAACCCGAATATCAGGAGAAAAAATTACATTAAAAACTGTCCACATGATACATATATATAATCATGTTTTAAACATTTTAATTGTATTATTTGCATATATATATATAATTAGGAAGTAATGTTTATCTGGGTAAGTTGTCAGCTTTTATGAACTAATAGCTAGTGCGGCTTGTATATGGGGTACATCCGGTCTCTTACCCTCGACTGCGGCGGTAACTTTATGGTCAGGAAGCCAAAAATATTTATAGTTCAAGTTCAAGTATGTTTATTGAGACAAGAAAAAAATACATCTCAAAGGGATAGAGTAACTTAGGCTATTTCTACCCCCTCTACTTCAAGTCCCTCAAGGGGCGCACAAATTCAGTAAGTACAAATAGACAATTAACATTACAAGAATCCCATTTAACATTGCAGGTTAATATAGTAAGTACAGCATACAATTGTTACACTCTTGGGGCAAAAGTTTTGTAGCTCCTAAGTATACTGTCTATCATACCATTATCACACATACAAACAATTTGATGTGGTACATTACTTATTTCCTTATTTCTATAGTTATCAATAAGTTGACACTATAATACATAATGTTCTAAGGTGTGGGCGTGCGGCATACTACATAATTTACACTCCTTATCTTTTTCACTGACATCAACTCCGTATTGCCAGATATATTTGTATCCTAATCTTAATCTCATGTAAATTGAATCCTTCCAAGTTGACTTTCCTTTATCATAGGTGAAGGACGAGTTTGTATTTATTACTGAATAATTCTTAAGTTTATTTATTTATTTATTTATTTATTTATGCATATACAAGAATGTACATAAGGAATGTGAGGATACAAATATGGTAATTACAGTCTTGTAAAGCCACTAGCACGCGCAGCGTTTCGGGCAGGTCCTTAATCTAAGAAAATTTTAAGGAGGTAAATACTTGCAAAATTTATAGACAAAAAAATGATAACAGATTACATGGAATGAAAAAAAGATGAGAGAAAATTATAGGTACAGTATATTAAAGCACATAGGTAGCTATGATTGATTGCAATGACAGCTTAAAATGGTAGTTGACAACAAATTGGTAGGCACAATACAGCAGAAACAATATAAGATTGATTGCAATGACAGCTTGGATGGTAGTTGACAAAAATTGGTAGTCACAATACAGCATATGGCTAGCACATAAAAGAAGACAGCAATGAACACAATTATAAGGTTGTTTGATATTACATAAAAATTAGGAGATTGGGTAACACTAGGTACAGAGCAAATTTAAAGCTCAGTGTAGGAAACTAAATAGATGAAGTTAGGTACTTTTTGGTTTTGCTTTTAAATAAGGCAAAAGTTTTACAGTTTTTCAATTCACTAGGGAGTGAGTTCCATAGACTAGGTCCCTTAATTTGCATAGAGTGTTTACACAGATTAAGTTTGACCCTGGGGATATCAAAGAGATATTTATTTCTGGTATGGTGATAATGGGTCCTATTACATCTGTCCAGGGAGAGTTTCAGAGCATGGTTTGCATTTAAGAACAGGGTTTTGTAAATGTAGTTGACACAAGAGAATGTGTGGAGGGAGTTAATATTTAGCAAGTTTAGGGATTTAAACAAGGGAGCTGAGTGTTGTCTGAAAGCAGAGTTAGTTATTATTCTGATAGCAGATTTTTGCTGTGTGATGATGGGCTTAAGGTGGTTTGCAGTGGTAG
The DNA here is from genome assembly GCF_040958095.1 of Procambarus clarkii. Lineage (NCBI taxonomy): Eukaryota > Metazoa > Arthropoda > Malacostraca > Decapoda > Cambaridae > Procambarus > Procambarus clarkii. Next base: position 337,489 of record NW_027189207.1, on the reverse strand, counting down.
ACCCCCATGCACAGATAGGGGTAAATTAGTGCATAATATAGTGAGAGGAGAGCAGAGTTAGGAACATAATATCTGATTTTGGAGAGTATACCAACTGTCTTAGAGACTTTCTTAGTTATGTGTTGAATGTGGGTGCTGAAGTTGAGTCTCTTGTCTAGGAATAGGCCAAGAAACTTGCCATCATTTTTATTACTGATGTTAATGTTGTCTATCTGTAGCTGAATTGCATTTGATGATTTGCTTCCAAATAAGATGTAGTAAGTCTTTTCGATGTTTAATGTTAGTTTGTTCGTTGACATCCATAAGTGGACTTTTTTTAATTCATTATTCACAACATTATTTAGTGTATGTGGGTTGAGGTTTGAGTAGATAAGGGTAGTATCGTCAGCAAACAATATAGGTTTGAGAATATTAGAGACATTAGGCAGATCGTTTATATATATAAGAAATAGAAGAGGTCCTAAGATGCTGCCCTGTGGCACTCCAACGATAATTGGTAGAGTGGAAGAAGTTGTATCATTGATGGTTACATATTGGTGTCTGTCACTAAGATAGGATCGGATGTAGTCAAGGGCAAGGCCTCGGATTCCATAATGCTGGAGTTTAAGTAAGAGGTAGTTGTGATTAACAGTATCAAAGGCTTTTCTTAGGTCAATGAAGAGTCCAATCGGAAACTCATTTTTGTCAAAGGCTGAGTAGATAATGTCAAGGAGACTAATGATTGCATCATTGGTGCTCTTTTGGGACCGGAAGCCAAACTGGCAGGGGCTGAGTATGTCGAATTTTACGAGGTAGGAATAGAGCTGTTTGTAAATAATTTTTTCAAATATTTTTGATAGAATGGGTAGATTTGATATTGGTCTATAATTGTTTATGTCCGCCGGATTGCCTCCTTTATGGACTGGCGTTACTCTTGCTTTTTTGAGGATATCAGGGAAGGTGTGATACTCTATAGATTTGTTGAACAGTAGTGCTATGGGTGAGGAAAGGGCATGGGAGGCTCTCTTGTACACAATGGACGGAATTTCACTGGTGTTCCCTGCCTTGGTTTTTAGAGAATGTATTTTTGTCAAAGGCTGAGTAGATAATGTCAAGGAGACTAATGATTGCATCATTGGTGCAGTGTGTGTGTTACTGTGTGTGTTAGTGTGTGTTACGTAGTGTGTAGTGTGTGTGTTAGTAGTGTGTTAGTAAGTGTGTTACTACTATCCACTATTGCCATTCTTTTTATCATTTCTTCATCTTCATTTCCTCTTATTATTCCTCTTACATCTGTCTTCATTCTGAAATAAAAACCTTTGACGTTACTTTGCATATATGTACATTAATTATAAAATTGATTGGCTTGTGTGCAGGCCTTCACACTCCCTGAGCGAGCCATCAAGTAACTATAAAAAGGCATATATCTTCACTTTCACTTCAGTTATATTTATACCAAAGTATTAACATGCAGCTTATATGTCTTTCTGATGACATAAAAAACTTCGTTTTTTATAATATATAGATTCAATTAACATTGATTTTCAAAAGGTCATAGTTCCCATCGAAAGGGAGAGCGTCGGCCAAGAAGCCTTGTTTAAAATATGAATATTTTTCCTCTCTAATAAGGTATAATCTCTGTGATGCATTAACACAAACTATTTTATATCTGCCTTTCTGATAACATATATAAATATAATCTTTATTTGTGAATATTTGTTAATTAAGCAATATATCAGAGAGCGTGTAGGGTTCGGTGTTCTATGAACGAAAAGGACTGGAGTAGTTTAAATAGCGAACGCATACCAACGAATAACGCTAGTATCTATATAACAAATTTATTGTCATGTGGAATTGATTTAACTTCCAGACACTTTTTTTTAATAAATATTAAATATTTTGTGGTTGTTTATGAAAAATATTATTATAAATACACATTCTACTTGTTAATATTACCAATTAAATTTGCGACAATTTGAGCCATGAAATACGACGACTGGATCACTGTGTACAGGAGGCTGTTATGGCAGCAAACACTCTCCAGGCGACCATATATCTTGGATAAGTCGCTCCACACAATTGTCGCTTGGACCGTCGACTTCCTATGGCGTCACCTCTCACATATTTACGTCTCATTTCGTTATGAAATTAGATTATTTCAGAGAAAAAATAGGTTTGATCATGTTCTACGTGTAGCACCAACATTATAGTAAGTAAATATACCATATTTCTTCATTACTTACGTAATGCTAATACGTTTTGGGTAGTTTTGGCCTGATTTGGGAAAACCTACGTCGATTAATTACACTCGTCGTGTCAACAAAACAATAGTCTTACCACGAAGATCCAATACAAAAATGCCGTTCTCTCAAATAGGCTTTGTGACTGTTAGAGAAAACGAAAATTGTATGGCAAACATGTTCATAGTTGATCTCCAAGTCGATCGGCGTGTGAGAATTGAGACCACTGACAAAAGTTTCCCAGTCTGTCTGCCTCAGCTCTACCATACGTTCCCTGGCCTCAGCCAGAGCCGTTTGAAAGAGCTTAAGCATTTCAGCAGTGCGGGTCCTTCTATAAGCTAGTCCAATTAATTCTTCTGGCAGTGCGTTTTAGTACATGCAATTTAGAATCATTATAATAAGCATAAGTGCTATTACCAGTGTAATTTGGGTTACGTGGCCTGGACGATGGATCAAGTGATTCTATGAATGAACATAACAAAGGGGGATATTAATAAGGGTAGAGTTGACTAAATGTAAACTGTCAGCAGAACTATTCGCATACTTTGCGTCACTATATAATGGAATGTGAAAAAATCGCTGAATTTAGAGATAACACCATCAATAGTGTCCAAGAAATGTGTAAGTACTTCATTCATAATGATGTGCTGCCCGAAATCTTAGCGAAGTGTAACGGTTCTATTGTTACGTAAAGTATGGTGACAAATAAACACAGACACTAAGATACTATATATATATTTGGTCGAATATACAGAAATACACAGGTGATACTTTGATGTGAGTTGAGCGCACTGAGCGTCGGTACAGTATCTCGCAAGTGTCTGCTCTAGACCACACTTGAAAGTAGACTCTGTTTAATGTTTGATTGATTGGTGATTGATAAAGATTAAGCCACCCAAGAGGTGGCACGGGCATGAATAGCCCGTAAGTGGTACAATTTTTTTTTCTCAGTATTCTGAGGTTGCTTTTAACCATCAAGCTGTTATCGCGGGGGAGGATACTGCTTCACAGTCTTTATGAGGGTGTCCAGCTGCTGGACACCTTTGTTGACCAGGAGAGTGGCTGTGTTGATGGCTTCAGGGTGGCCACTGCATGATTTAGGAACTCTTAAAGCTCTTCTAAGGTCATTGGTTGCTTCACATTCCAATAGATAGTGAAGTAATGGCTTTTCTGTGACAGTTTGGCAGAAGATGCACTCTCTCTGTCGGGGTTCACCAATCTCCCAGTTGCATCTGTAACCTAGACGTAGTCTATATAACCTAACTGCTATTTCCCTGTGGATTCCTTTTGGGATATTTAACCTTTCTAATTTGGTAGCCTGAAGATACCATGTTGCAGATGGCGAACCTTCAGCTACTCTCTGGTGTAGGTAGGCTTTGTTGAGATGTGAGAGTTTTTTGGTGATGATGTTTTTTATGTTCTCTAGGCTGGGTTGAATTGTTTTATGTGTCACTGGATGACGAGTTGCCAATTTAGCAATTTCATCAGCTTTTTCATTTAATGGGATTCCAATATGGGATGGGATCCAGTTTAAAGTTATGTTGAGTCCTTTGCCTTTAGCGACTGCTCCAAGATACAAAATGGTGGTAATTATTTCCACATTATCTTTCCACTGTTTTTGTCCTAGTATTTGAAGTGCAAGTTGTTTAATGTTTGCTATTCTGCTGCTTATATGCTCGGGCAACACCTCACCGTGTTGCCCGGGCAACACCTCACCTCATTCATCTCCAAAGGTTGACAGGAATATTAACAATGCATTTGGAGCGAGTATATTATTGGGATAATCTACTAGCTACAGAACTTCCCCTCCCAGGGGATGAAAGGAAAAATACTTGATCAAGGAACTTAGCTGGTCGGTGAATTGTACGCCCTGCTCGCGTTACATAACCATCAAAGTTAACACTTTCGCGCTCTCGGCGCTCAAAAAAAATCAATACCCCAGATGCTTTCGGCACTTCGCGCGCCTATGCGGTAAGACCGAAAAAGTGTACACTCTTTTGACTGTCCTGACAATAATTGAAGGCGCACGTATTTAAATTTGGTATCACTGTGTTCGCAATGAAATTGTCTATAAGAGCATACCTATAAAATGCCGCCCAAGCATAAGGAGTATCAACACCAAATAAAAAACTATGCAGATCACTCGCCGAGAGCGCCAAACAGCAACAAAATGTTTCCACTCTCTTAATGGTTGCGAAGCCTACAGTTGTCCTACATCGCTAATTTTGGTATCATTGGAATCACAATAAAATTCTCTACACGGACATATGCATATAAATGTTTAATATAGGTAATTGCCTACTTGCAAGAGTGTGTGAAGTGGAGAGTAGTTAGCCGCGAGCGCACTGGCGAAAACACAGGGGGGGAAATCATGCTTGGAAAGTTTATACATTTATACGTTTCCTGACCCTACTTTTCTATGTACGTATTTCTTTTTTATACCAATGTGTTCGCAATAAAATTTTCTATAAGATGAAATGTATAACATTTGTACAAAGCATGTGTAAGAGAACCGCCAAATATAGAACCACGTCGCTCAGTATGCGTTCGCGGCAGAAACGAACGCATTGTTTTCGTTCTTGATGTTTGTCATGTTTATACTTGTTGAAACATTTTATAATTTGTATGACAGTGATCGCAGTAAAATTCCCTACACAGACATATACATAACACATACAAATATTTCCCACGTGTCGGATATATCAACGGCTAAAGGGAACCCACTGCCACACGACCGCCACACCCAGAGCCACACCCGCCACACCCCCAAACATACTTTGTGTTTTTTTTTTTTTACTCATAGAAGTTTATGTGATATAATATTCATTCTGGTACCAAACAATTCGCAAATAAATTCTCTACAAAACGTATATAATATAACTTCTTATAGATAAAAAATTCCAAATAGGTGTACTTACCCTGTCTATGTTGATTGAAGATCAACAGTTGAGCATTTTTTCTTCACTCCACCATCTTCAGGCTTCTGATCCTGAAGTTGCTCATCTGATGTTTCTTAGGTGGAGTGAAGCTGTTGGCGGTGGTTATTTTTTCTCCACCCAAAATATCTTTCTTCGGTGGTACCTTGTGTAGCAAGGCGCAGCGCACAGTGCCACATCACAAGTTTTACATCCATATATCACGTCCCTCCTTTTGCCAGACTTGAAACAAACACGGCATCTTTTTTTTAGCCAAGTGCACGAGTTCATGCGTCAACTTGTAGTTGAGACGTTGTTCTGAATCTATAATTCTTGTATTTCTTGGATGCACTGGAGGAATATTGCCTTCTACAGGAACCACCAAACTTGTAGTAGAATCTTCTATGAAATCAGAAACATCAAGTGGTTCTATGTCCTCAATGTCCATTTCAGAATTTGTGGTTGATGAGTGGGCTTGAGGTGTTGAGGTGAACAGAGGACGCCTCGCACCAGATGGCCCGGGTGTTGAAACTGCCGCGTCAGCAGGAGGAGCTGCGCTGGCATCTATGTCGGGAACATGTGGTATGCTTGTTGTTGTTGGCCATTCCTCGCTGTTCCACGCCAATAAGGCTGAGTCACAAGGCTAAGGCCAATCTGAGAGTATCCCCATCCATTTCGGTTAAAAAATGGAATTTATAGAAATATTTTTTCGATGGACGAGAAAAGTAGTCTGTTATGCGGAATCGTAAGAAAAAACAGTGACGAGTTATCTCTAATCTAAAGCGCGAAAGTGTTAACTTCCTCCTCTTCGCTGATGTCATCTAACTGGGGTCATAGGGTGGGAGGTCGCACAGGATCGTCCGTCGTCGTAGGATCAGGTTGTGGTGCGGCTGGTAACTGGGGTTGTAGGGTGGGAGGTCGTACAGGATCGTCCGTCGTCGTAGGTGGCGGTGCTGCTGGTAACTGTGGTCGAAAAGTGAACTGCGTAGTCGGCGGATGTGTCTCTGGATTTAGCAGTGTCGCAGACGTTGAGACGAAGCCTGGAGCAGAGCAGAGAGCTGAGTGAGGCCGGAGTCGTGGAGCTCTATGTGGGAGAACGTGGCGGCTCGATTGAGAATTGTGAGTGTCTGAACTCAGGGAGCGAGAGCGTGGCGGCTCGATGCGGTCGTAGTCTGCTGTCTGCTCTGTGTCGAAGCTGTAGCGTCTTGGGTTGTTGGTGGAGCATTTAGATCCGGGGCGGATGGGCTCGGGCACCAGGACAATATGAGGTAATGTAGGCACGTAGTTAGGACAACGAGGGAATCACTGCTAGAGCTGAATTGTCCTGGAGGCGACGAAGAGTCGGAAACGCAAGCTGTAAGTCCTGTACTGCGCAAAGTGCTTGAGTCGGCAGAGTATCAGAATGCAGTGAACGTGTAGATGAATCTGATGAAAGAGCAGCTTTCGTGGGCGCCCCTGTAGAACAAGCAGTGCCCTGGCAGCGACGGAGAGTCGGCAGGACAGGCTGTAGATCCCACATTATGTAGTTACTGATGAAGCTGCCAGATGAGTGAGTAGTGATCGTGGAGCAGCAAGCTGTAGTAGATGAAAATGCAGAGATGATCGCGATGAAAATCATAGCTGTGGCAAGGGTATTGGCAACGTTCCATGACAAGTGGCTGCGGTCCACAGCAAGCAGCAGCAGTGGAGGTCCAGTGAGAGTCCATGTTGTAGTCCATCGTGGCTGGGTATCGTCGAAACTATCTGGGGTCACCAATGTAACGGTTCTATTGTTACGTAAAGTATGGTGACAAATAAACACAGACACTAAGATAATATATATATATTTGGTCGAATATACAGAAGTACACAGGTGATACTTTGATGTGAGTTGAGCGCACTGAGCGTCGGTACAGTATCTCGCAAGTGTCTGCTCTAGACCACACTTGAAAGTAGACTCTGGTTAATGTTTGATTGATTGATAAGCATTAAGCCACCCAAAAGGTGGCACGGGCATGAATAGCCCGTAAGTGGTGGCCCTTTTGAGCCATTACCAGTATCAAGAGCTGATACTGGAGATCTGTGGAGGTGCGACTGCACCCTGCGTGACAGGAGATGTCTCCCGTGTGGAGAAGGGATTGATTGATTGATGAAGATTAAGCCACCCAAAAGGTGGCACGGGCATGAATAGCCCGTAAGTGGTGGCCCTTTTAAGCCATTACCAGTATCAAAAGCTGATACTGGAGATCTGTGGAGGTGCAATGCACCCTGCATGACGGGAGATGTCTCCCTTATGAATGTGTTAAGATGAAGATGAAGCCACCCAAAACGTGGCACGGGCATGAATAGCTCGTAAGTGGTGGCCCTTTTGATCCATTACCAGTATCAATAGATGATACTGGAGATCTGTGGAGGTGCGACTGCACCCAGCGTGACGGGAGATGTCTCCCGGACCAAATGGTGACCAGCCTGGTTAATGTTTGCTATTCTGCTGCTTATATGCTCGGGCAACACCTCACCGTGTTGCCCGGGCAACGCCCCACCTCATTCATCTCCAAAGGTTGACAGGAATATTAACAATGCATTTGGAGCGAGTATATTATTGGGATAATCTACTCGCTACAGAAGTATCCAGCATTTGCTTACTGTAGGCAAGACATCACATAGTGACTGAGGGTGTGCGAATAATTTTGTTGACACAGTTTACATTTGGTCAGGTCTACATCAGCAGATAATGAGAATTCCCAGAGATACTTGTAAGCGAGTCTAAGCCGAGCGAAGAGACATGGGAGATTTTACATAAGTACAGTAAATGGTAGTTTAAGTAGCGAACGCATGTCAACGAATAACAAGTATATATAACAAAACTATTATCCTATGAAGTCGATTTAACTTCCAAACATATATTTTTTTAATAAATGTTAAATGTTTTCTGGCTAGTTATGTTAGATTTTATTAAAAATACATATTCTACTTGTTAACATTATTATTTAAATTTGTGATAATTTGTGCAGAGAAGTGCGACAACTGGATTTGCCAACAAACACTTTCCAAACAACGATATATCTTGGATAAGTCGCTCCACAACATTGACGCTTGGACCGTCGTCTTCCTTTGATGCTACTTATTTACTTATTTCATAATGAAATTATATTAGTTTGGAGTAAATAGGTTAAAAATAGGTTTGATCATGTTCTACGTGTAGCACCAACATTTTAGTAAGTAAATATACCATATTTCTTCATTACTTACGTAATGCTAGGAGGATTTGGGTACTTTTGGGTCGATTTGGGTAATTCTATGGACCCACAAAAAATAAGTGTTTTTATTTTCCCCCCTCACCTCGCACAAAACGCTATGTGTACTTGTGGCTTTAGGTATTGTATGGACTATTTATTTATTTATTTATTTATTTATTTATTTATTTATTTATATACAGGAAGGTACATAATTCAATTTCGCCCACCCTACCCATCAACATCGGTGTTCCTCAGGGCAGCATACTTGGCCCTCTCTTCTTTCTCATCTACATCTATTCTACCTATCCTATCTTAGTGATAGACACCAATGTGTAGCCATCACTAATATAATCTCTCCCATTCTATCAATAACCGTTGGAGTGCCACAGGGCAGCATCTTGGGACCCCTACTATTTATTTATTTATTTATTTATGCATATACAAGAATGTACATAAGGAATGTGAGGATACAAATATGGTAATTACAGTCTTGTAAAGCCACTAGCACGCGCAGCGTTTCGGGCAGGTCCTTAATCTAAGAAAATTTTAAGGAGGTAAATACTTGCAAAATTTATAGACAAAAAAATGATAACAGATTACATGAAATGAAAAAAAAAGATGAGAGAAAATTGTAGGTATAGTATATTAAAGCACATAGGTAGCTAAGATTGATTGCAATGACAGCTTGAATGGTAGTTGACAACAAATTGGTAGGCACAATACAGCAGAAACAATATAAGATTGATTGCAATGACAGCTTGAATGGTAGTTGACAAAAATTGGTAGTCACAATACAGCATATGGCTAGCACATAAAAGAAGACAGCAATGAACACAATGATAAGGTTGTTTGATATTACATAAAAATTAGGAGATTGGGTAACACTAGGTACAGAGCAAATTTAAAGCTCAGTGTAGGAAACTAAGAAGATGAAGTTAGGTACTTTTTGGTTTTGCTTTTAAATAAGGCAAAAGCTTTACAGTTTTTCAATTCACTAGGGAGTGAGTTCCATAGACTAGGTCCCTTAATTTGCATAGAGTGTTTACACAGATTAAGTTTGACCCTGGGGATATCAAAGAGATATTTATTTCTGGTGTGGTGATAATGGGTCCTATTACATCTGTCCAGGGAGAGTTTCAGAGCATGGTTTGCATTTAAGAACAGGGTTTTGTAAATGTAGTTGACACAAGAGAATGTGTGGAGGGAGTTAATATTTAGCAAGTTTAGGGATTTAAACAAGGGAGCTGAGTGTTGTCTGAAAGCAGAGTTAGTTATTATTCTGATAGCAGATTTTTGCTGTTTGCAGTGGTAGACCCCCATGCACAGATACCATAATTAAGATAGGGGTAGATTAGTGCATAATATAGTGAGAGGAGAGCAGAGTTAGGAACATAATATCTGATTTTGGAGAGTATACCAACTGTCTTAGAGACTTTCTTAGTTATGTGTTGAATGTGGGTGCTGAAGTTGAGTCTCTTGTCTAGGAATAGTCCAAGAAACTTGCCATCATTTTTATTACTGATGTTAATGTTGTCAATCTGTAGCTGAATTGCATTTGATGATTTGCTTCCAAATAAGATGTAGTAAGTCTTTTCGATGTTTAATGTTAGTTTGTTCGTTGACATCCATAAGTGGACTTTTTTTAATTCATTATTCACAACATTATTTAGTGTATGTGGGTTGAGGTTTGAATAGATAAGGGTAGTATCGTCAGCAAACAATATAGGTTTGAGAATATTAGAGACATTAGGCAGATCGTTTATATATATAAGAAATAGAAGAGGTCCTAAGATGCTGCCCTGTGGCACTCCAACGGTAATTGGTAGAGTGGAAGAAGTTGTATCATTGATGGTTACATATTGGTGTCTGTCACTAAGATAGGATCGGATGTAGTCAAGGGCAAGGCCTCGGATTCCATAATGCTGGAGTTTAAGTAAGAGGTAGTTGTGATTAACAGTATCAAAGGCTTTTCTTAGGTCAATGAAGAGTCCAATCGGAAACTCATTTTTGTCAAGGGCTGAGTAGATAATGTCAAGGAGACTAATGATTGCATCGTTGGTGCTCTTTTGGGACCAGAAGCCAAACTGGAGGGGGCTGAGTATGTCGAATTTTACGAGGTAGGAATAGAGCTGTTTGTAAATAATTTTTTCAAATATTTTTGATAGAATGGGTAGATTTGATATTGGTCTATAATTGTTTATGTCCGCCGGATTGCCTCCTTTATGGACTGGCGTTACTCTTGCTTTTTTGAGGATATCAGGGAAGGTGTGATACTCTATAGATTTGTTGAACAGTAGTGCTATGAGTGGGGCAAGGGCATGGGAGGCTCTCTTGTACACAATGGACGGAATTTCACTGGTGTTCCCTGCCTTGGTTTTTAGAAAATGTATGATGGACACAACATCTGCCGGGCTGATTGGTGAAAGGAGAAGAGAGTTTGGATAGCTGCCTGAGAGATATGTGTTAATATGTGTCTGAGTCTGTGGGATTTTACTGGCAAGATTAGCACCAACCGATGAAAAGAAACTATTAAATTCATTTGCCATTTCTAAATCAGTTGACGGTATATCCCCATCCTTGTAGAGTTTTATTTGGTTATGTGAGTGTTGTTTAGTTCCTAGGATACTATAGATAGTTTTCCAAGTGCTTTTCATGTTGCCTTTTGCTTCATTGAATCTATTCACATAATATGCAAGTTTTGCCTTTCTTATGATACTGGTAAGCATTGATGAGAACCTTTTAGCTACTTCCTTTGAAACTAGGCCAATCCTAACTTTCTTTTCATATTCATGTTTCTTGTTGATTGAGTTGAGAATGCCACTTGTGAGCCATGGATTGTTTAATCTTTTGTCAGTTACTTGCTTGGTAAGAAGGGGACAATGAAGGTTGTAGAGGCTTAGAGTTTTGGAGAGGAAGAGGTTAGCTAATGAATTTATATCATGGGTATTATTGAATTCAGAATCCCAGTTAATATTGTAAAGTGCCTCTGTAAGATTATAATAATAATAATAATAATAATTTTTATTTAGGTAAAGGTACATACATAAAGAGATTTTACAAAGTTTGTTGGCTTTATAGATAGAGCTAGTACATACAATGCCTAAAGCCACTATTACGCAAAGCATTTCGGGCAGGAAAAAACACTAATGACTAAAGCTTAAAACTAATGGGTAAAAAGAAAAAAAGGCGTTGAGTACAAATAAAAATAGAGGTAAAAGAGGGGGGAACATTGTTGAAAAAGCAGCACAAATACAATTACAAATTATTACAGAAAATTACATTCAAACAGCGTTGATTTGAAAAACAAAAAAAAACAAAAAACATACATGGGTTGACTATAGAGGGGTAAGGTAGGTTACAGGGAATTTATTAGGTATAGCTTCGTTTTTAACTTAAACTGGTTGAGAGAGGTACAGTCTTTAACATGGTTGGGAAGGTCATTCCACATTCTGGGCCCCTTGATTTGTAGAGCATTTCTGGTTTGATTAAGTCGTACTCTAGGAATATCAAAACTGTATTTATTTCTGGTGTGGTGCTCATGGGTTCTGTTACAACCTTCTATGAAGCTTTTGAGATCAGGATTGGCATTATAGTTTAGCGTTTTATATATGTATAATACACATGAGAGAATGTGCAGTGACTTAATGTCTAACATATTCAGAGATTTGAGTAGGGGTACCGAGTGATGTCTGGGGCCAGAATTGGATATTGTCCTAATAGCAGCTTTGTGTTGAGTAATTAGAGGACGTAAGTGATTTTGGGTAGTAGAGCCCCAAGCACAAATACCATAGTTGAGATATGGATAGATAAGGGAGTAATAGAGAGTCACCAGGGCAGGGCGTGGTACATAACCATTTGCCTTAACTGCCCTAACTGCCTAATTTGCCTTAACTTGCCTTACCATTTACCTGATGTTCTCCTACTCATATAATTTCCTAAATAATCCATCAAGTCTCCATGCACTTATGCAAGCATCTACCTCAGTTTCATTGTAAAATTTTACTCTTAAATCTAATCTTACCCTATTCCATTTATATTTTAAATTTATTTGTATTGATCTATGTCATTTATTGAAATCAATTATTGATCTCATTTTTGTTCTTTTAATTAAGTTCATACTAATTATAAGTTAAAACTAAGCTTAATAAAATTTATTATCTTTAAGATTATTTTACTTTACAATTATCATTTGTCAATTTTTTTTATATATTCATCTTGACAGTCTCTACTGATTTTTTGTTCTCTCCGCCAAACTTGTGTATCCTCCATGGCTATCTAGTGACCTTAATTCTACCTCTAATTGTTTCACTTCCTTGTTTGCTTGCATTTATTGTTGTGTCTTGCCATAATTATTCTCTAATTTAGCAGACTCAATACTTTGTAAGCTCTTATTGTATTGTTATATTATTATATTGTGTTTTGCTATAATTACTTCCTATTTTATAGCAGATTTGTTTTTCATCTGTTCATGTAATTGCTTATCTTATTGTATTGTGACATTCTTTTCTATATTGATATATATTTTCTGTCTATTGTTACTTACAGTGTACCTGAGAGTACCTGTAAGCAATCTACCTCATTTTTCATTTTTGCTCAATTTTTTTTTGTATTGCTTAGTCTTATTTGTATTTGTGTTTTGTATATCTATATCTTGTGTTTTGTATAGTCCATGTTTATATGTTTTTTTCTTTAATCTCATTCATTACCTAGGTTGCCTAGCCTAGCCATACTCCCTTACTCCATTGTACCCCTGTAAGCCCCTTTTGTGTTTGTTTGGTACAGTATTGTGTACATTTATTTCTTTTTGTTTTTCTTGTTTTTCCTGCAATCAGCTTTTTTTATGCAGTCAAGTATAGACCCAGAACTTAACCTCTTATCCACTATCTATGACAATAATCACTTTAATGATCTAAATTGCAGATATTTTGCAGCACATGATGTAAACAATGTATTAACTCATAGTCACAATATCTCTGTAATCAATTTGAACGTTAGATCCCTAGGTAAACACTTCGATGATGTTAGTGCCTTGATTGAAGCTATTGACAACAAATTCTCTTTTATTATACTTACTGAAACATGGTTGAAAGATGATACTACTCAACAATACAACAATTTTATTTAGGTAAGGTACATACATACATACAATATTTACAAGGATTGTTTGACTTATAGGTATAGCTAGTACATACAATGCCTAAAGCCACTATTACGCAAAGCGTTTCGGGCATGATAAACTTAAATGACAAGCTTAATACTAATTGAGCATAATGAGTAGAATGAAAACAAGAAATGAAAACATAGATGAAAAAGCAGCACAAATACAATTATGTCGACAAACAGCGCTCTTTAAAGAAAAAAACAGACATTGGTTGACAATAGAAGGGTAAGGTAGGTTACAGGGAATTTATTAGGTATAGCTTCGATTTTAACTTAAACTGGTTGAGAGAGGTACAGTCTTTAACATGGTTGGGAAGGTCATTCCACATTCTGGGCCCCTTGATTTGTAGAGCATTTCTAGTTTGATTAAGTCGTACTCTAGGAATATCAAAACTGTATTTATTTCTGGTGTGATGCTCATGGGTTCTGATACAACCTTCTATGAAGCTTTTGAGATCAGGATTGGCATTATAGTTTAGCGTTTTATATATGTATAATACACATGAGAGAATGTGCAGTGACTTAATGTCTAACATATTCAGAGATTTAAGTAGGGGTACCGAGTGATGTCTGGGGCCAGAATTGGATATTGTCCTAATAGCAGCTTTGTGTTGAGTAATTAGAGGACGTAAGTGATTTTGGGTAGTAGAGCCCCAAGCACAAATACCATAGTTGAGATATGGATAGATAAGGGAGTAATAGAGAGTCACCAGGGCAGGGCGTGGTACATAATATCTGATCTTAGAAAGAATGCCCACAGTTTTTGAAACTTTTTTTGATATGTTTAGAATGTGTCCCTGGAAATTAAGCTTGTGGTCAATGAGAATGCCAAGAAATTTGCCATCTAATTTGTTACAAATTTGTGTATTGTTTATTTTGAGATTTATTTGATTAGAGGATTTATTGCCAAACAGAATATAAAAGGTTTTGTCAATGTTAAGGGTGAGTTTGTTGGCAGTTAGCCACAGATGGACTTTATTTAGCTCAGTATTTACTGTGGTATTTAGAGCAAGGGGATCAGGACTGGAGTAAATGAAGGTTGTGTCGTCAGCAAATAGAATTGGTTTGAGGTGTTGGGAGGCATTTGGAAGGTAATTAATGTAGATGAGAAAGAGGAGAGGGCCAAGTATGCTGCCCTGGGGAACACCAATGTTGATGGGTAGGGTGGGAGAAATTGTATTATTCACAGAAACATATTGGAGCCTGTCAGTAAGGTAGGATTTGAGGTATTGTAGGAAGTGTCCTCTGACTCCATAATGATGTAATTTAAGAAGAAGGTTTTGGTGGTTGACAGTGTCAAAAGCTTTACGCAGGTCCACAAACAACCCAACAGGGAACTCATTTTTATCAAGAGCTGTATGAATCGAGTTAAGCATACTAATAAGTGCATCGTTAGTGCTTTTTTTGGGTCTGAAGCCATATTGGCAAGGGCTAAGTATATTGAGTTTGGCTAGATATGAGTAAAGCTGCTTATAGATTACTTTTTCAAAAATTTTTGACAAGTTTGGCAGGATAGATATAGGTCTGTAGTTGTTAACATCTGTGAGATTACCACATTTGTGGACAGGCGTTACTCTCGCTTTTTTTTAGAATATCTGGGAAGGTTTAGAGTTCAAGTGACTTGTTGAAGAGCAAAGCAATAGCAGGGGCTAAAGATCTGGAGGCTTTTTTGTAAATTAAAGTTGGTATCTCCTCAAGGGCACCAGACTTGGTTTTAAGGGAAAGGATTATCTCATTGACGTCAGTGGAATTAATAGGCTTTAGGTACAGAGACTGTGGATAGTTACCTGAAAGATAGTCATTAATGTCTGTACTGGAAGATGGAATATCATTTGCAAGGGATGAACCAATGGAAGAGAACAACCTATTGAACTCAATAGCAGAATCAGAGGCTGAAAGCTGACCATCGTTATTAGACAGGAGAGTCGGTTTGTTATTTAAAGACTTCTTTGATCCCAATATTTGAGAAATTGTTCTCCAAGTTTGTTTAATGTTGCTCTTTATTTGGGTAAATTTATCTTCGTAGTATTTAGTTTTGGCTCGTCTAATTATCTTAGACAGCAATAATGAGTAATTCTTTGAGAATTCTTTGGAGACAATTCCTAACCTATACTTCTTCTCAAGGTCATGTTTTTTATTAATAGATTTAAGTATTCCCTTTGTAAGCCAGGGATTGTTAAGCCTTTTGGTTGTGACTTGTTTTGTAAGCATAGGACAGTGGGTATTATAAAGGCTAAGAGTTTTTTGAAGAAAAGATTGCACTGCTAGGTTGATGTCCACTATGTTACCTAACTCGGACTCCCAGTTGACATTATCAGCAGCAGTTATAAAATTGTCTATAGCAGTTTCATTGTGTAGTCTAAAACGTATCACTCTTGACTCAAGAGGTGGTTTGCTAATGTTAGTTAAGAGAAATATGGGGTAATGATCTGTAGTGCTATCGGTGATTATACCTGAAGTAAGCGGAGAGGTTATGTTTGTCCAGATGTTATCGAGCGTCGTGGCAGTGCTATCAGTGATTCTAGTAGGTCTAGTGATTAAGGGTATGAGGAAGCAGGAATTCATACAGTTGAGGAAGCTAACAGCAGTAGGGTGTTCAGGCTCGCAGAGGTCAATATTAAAGTCCCCTGCGATAATTAGGTGGTTTTTGTTCAGTCTGTTATCAAGTATTAGATTTCTAAGGTTTGAGTTGAATTCGGACACATCAGTGTTAGGAATTCTATAAACTGCACCCACAGTCAAGACAGACTCGGCACCCTTGACTCTGAAGCTGGCGAAGATATACTCCCCATAGCAGTCTCTGGTTCTAATTTCTTTTAAGCATGTTAGTTCATGGTGGTAGTAAAGAGCAGTGCCACCACCTCTCTGAAGTTGACGACAGTTGTGAATTGCTGAGTAGTTAGGCATGTTAAAGAGCTGAGTAGTATCCTCTTTCAACCATGTTTCAGTAAGTATAATAAAAGAGAATTTGTTGTCAATAGCTTCAATCAAGGCACTAACATCATCGAAGTGTTTACCTAGGGATCTAACGTTCAAATTGATTACAGAGATATTGTGATTATGAGTTAATACATTGTTTACATCATGTGCTGCAAAATATCTGCAATTTAGATCATTAAAGTGATAATTGTCATAGATAGTGGATAAGAGGTTAAGTTCAGGGTCTATACTTGTCTGCATAAAAAAAAGCTGATTGCAGGAAAAACAAGGGAAGAAAGGCAAATAACAAGGTAGAAATAAGCGATAAAATAGGGAAAAAGATGTACACAATACAGAACAAAGCAAACTCAAAAGGGGCTTACAGGGGTACGATGGAGTATGGCTAGGCTAGGCAACCTAGGTAATAAATGAGATTAACGAAAAAACATATAAACATGGACTATACAAAACACAAGATATAGAAATACAAAACAAAAATATAAACAAGACTAAGCAATACAAAAACAAATTGAGCAAAAATGAAAAATGAGGTAGATTGCTTACAAGTACTCTCAGGTACACTGTAAGTAACAATTTGCAATTTGAGATGCAGGCAAAGCCAGGGGTACAATGGAGTAAGGGAGCATGGCGAGGCTAGGCAACCTAGGTAATAAATGGAATCAAAGAAAAGTTGAATAATAAGCATAGGCAAATTTAAGCTAATGATTATTAACTATAAATAGTTCAGTTATGACTGTATAATTAATAAGACCTGAAGAACTATTTATGCACTCAATTAAATAATTTCAGTAAATGACTAGTTAAGAGTAAGTTAAAAATTAAGTCAGAAAATGAAACAATGAGACTTAGGAAACCTAGCCCCACTAGTTGACAGGGGGTTAATTAAGTTAATTCACTGGGAGTGATAATGAGCTGAGACAGACCACATTGGGAGAGGAAAGCGTTGAGGTTCTCTTCTTTAGTAATTGTGAACATTTTGCCCTCTGCGGTTTTTCTCACCTTTATCAGTCCATCTCTAACGAAGCACTGATGAATCGCATCTGGGTTTTTTCTCAACTCAACTCTTTAACATGCCTAACTACTCAGCAATCCACAACTGTCGTCAACTTCAGAGAGGTGGTGGCACTGCTCTTTACTACCACCAAGAACTAACATGCTTAAAAGAAATTAGAACTAGAGACTGCTATGGGGAGTATATCTTCGCCAGCTTCAGAGTCAAGGGTGCCGAGTCTATCCTGTCTGTGGGTGCAGTTTATAGAATTCCTAACACTGATGTGTCCGAATTCAACTCAAACCTTAGAAATCTAATACTTGATAACAGACTGAACAAAAACCACCTAATTATCGCAGGGGACTTTAATATTGACATCTGCGAACCAGAACACCCTACTGCTGTTAGCTTCCTCAACTGTATGAATTCCTGCTTCCTCATACCCTTAATCACTAGACCTACTAGAATCACTGATAGCACTGCCACGACGCTCGATAACATCTGGACAAACATAACCTCTCCGCTTACTTCAGGTATAATCACCGATAGCACTACAGACCATTACCCCACATTTCTCTTAACTAACATTAGCAAACCACCTCTTGAGTCAAGAGAGATACGTTTTAGACTACACAATGAAACTGCTATAGACAATTTTATAACTGCTACTGATAATGTCAACTGGGAGTCCGAGTTAGGTAACATAGAGGACATCAACCTAGCAGTTCAATCTTTTCTTCAAAAAACTCTTAGCCTTTATAATACCCACTGTCCTATGCTTACAAAACAAGTCACAACCAAAAGGCTTAACAATCCCTGGCTTACAAAGGGAATACTTAAATCTATTAATAAAAAACATGACCTTGAGAAAAAGTATAGGTTAGGAATTGTCTCCAAAGAATTCTCAAAGAATTACTCATTATTGCTATCTAAGATAATTAGACGAGCCAAAACTAAATACTACGAAGATAAATTTACCCAAATAAAGAGCAACATTAAACAAACATGGAGAACAATTTCACAAATATTGGGATCAAAGCAGTCTTTAAATAACAAACCGACTCTCCTGTCTAATAACGATGGTCAGCTTTCAGCCTCTGATTCTGCTATTGAGTTCAATAGGTTCTTCTCTTCCATTGGTTCATCCCTTGCTAATGATATTCCATCTTCCAGTACTGACATTAAGGACTATCTTACAGGGAACTATCCCCAGTCTCTGTACCTAAAGCCTATTAATTCCATTGACGTCAATGAGATAATCCTTTCCCTTAAAACCAAGTCTGGTGCCCTTGAGGAGATACCAACTTTAATCTACAAAAAAGCCTCCAGATCTTTAGCCCCTGCTATTGCTTTGCTCTTCAACAAGTCACTTGAACTCCAAACCTTTCCAGATATTCTAAAAAAAGCGAGAGTAACGTCTGTCCACAAATGTGGTGATCTCACAGATGTTAACAACTACAGACCTATATCAATCCGGCCAAACTTGTCAAAAATTTTTGAAAAAGTAATCTATAAGCAGCTTTACTCATATCTAGCCAAACTCAATATACTTAGCCCTTGCCAATATGGCTTCAGGCCAAAAAAAAGCACTAACGATGCACTTATTAGTATGCTTAACTCAATTCATACAGCTCTTGATAAAAATGAGTTCCCTGTTGGGTTATTTGTGGACCTGCGTAAAGCTTTCGATACTGTCAACCACCAAAACCTTCTTCTTAAATTACATCATTATGGTGTCAGAGGACACTCCCTACAATACCTCAAATCCTACCTTACTGACAGGCTCCAATGTGTTTCTGTGAATAATACAATTTCTCCCACCCTACCCATCAACATTGGTGTTCCCCAGGGCAGCATACTTGGCCCTCTCCTCTTTCTCATCTACATTAATGACCTTCCAAATGCCTCCCAACACCTCAAACCAATCCTATTTGCTGACGACACAACCTTCATTTACTCCAGTCCTGAACCCCTTGCTCTAAATGCCACAGTAAATACTGAGCTAAATAAAGTCCATCTGTGGCTAACTGCCAACAAACTCACCCTTAACCTTGACAAAACTTTCTATATTCTGTTTGGCAATAAATCCTCTAATCAAATAAATCTCAAAATAAACAATACCCAAATTTGTAACAAATTAGATGGCAAATTCCTTGGCATTCTCATTGACCACAAGCTGAATTTCCAGGGGCACATTCTAAACATATCAAAAAAAGTTTCAAAAACTGTGGGCATTCTTTCTAAGATCAGATATTATGTACCACGCCCTGCCCTGGTGACTCTCTATTACTCCCTTATCTATCCATATCTCAACTATGGTATTTGTGCTTGGGGCTCTACTACCCAAAATCACTTACGTCCTCTAATTACTCAACACAAAGCTGCTATTAGGACAATATCCAATTCTGGCCCCAGACATCACTCGGTACCCCCACTCAAATCCCTGAATATGTTAGACATTAAGTCACTGCACATTCTCTCATGTGTATTATACATATATAAAACGCTAAACTATAATGCCAATCCTGATCTCAAAAGCTTCATAGAAGGTTGTAACAGAACCCATGAGCACCACACCAGAAATAAATACAGTTTTGATATTCCTAGAGTACGACTTAATCAAACCAGAAATGCTCTACAAATCAAGGGGCCCAGAATGTGGAATGACCTTCCCAACCATGTTAAAGACAGTACCTCTCTCAACCAGTTTAAGTTAAAAACGAAGCTATACCTAATAAATTCCCTGTAACCTACCTTACCCCTCTATTGTCAACCCATGTATGTTTTTTTTTTTTTTTTTTGTTTTTCAAATCAACGCTGTTTTAATGTAATTTTCTGTAATAATTTGTAATTGTATTTGTGCTGTTTTTTCAACAATGTTCCCCCCTCTTTTACCTCTATTTTTATTTGTACTCAACACATTTTTTTCTTTTTACCCATTAGTTTTAAGCTTTAGTCAGTAGTGTTTTTTCCTGCCCGAAATGCTTTGCGTAATAGTGGCTTTAGGCATTGTATGTACTAGCTCTATCTATAAAGCCAACAAACTTTGTAAAATCTCTTTATGTATGTACCTTTGCCTAAATAAAAATTATTATTATTATTATTATTATTATTATTATTATTATAATATCTGATCTTAGAAAGAATGCCCACAGTTTTTGAAACTTTTTTTGATATGTTTAGAATGTGTCCCTGGAAATTCAGCTTGTGGTCAATGAGAATGCCAAGGAATTTGCCATCTAATTTGTTACAAATTTGGGTATTGTTTATTTTGAGATTTATTTGATTAGAGGATTTATTGCCAAACAGAATATAGAAGGTTTTGTCAATGTTAAGGGTGAGTTTGTTGGCAGTTAGCCACAGATGGACTTTATTTAGCTCAGTATTTACTGTGGCATTTAGAGCAAGGGGATCAGGACTGGAGTAAATGAAGGTTGTGTCGTCAGCAAATAGAATTGGATTGAGGTGTTGGGAGGCATTTGGAAGGTCATTAATGTAGATGAGAAAGAGGAGAGGGCCAAGTATGCTGCCCTGGGGAACACCAATGTTGATGGGTAGGGTGGGAGAAATTGTATTATTCACAGAAACACATTGGAGCCTGTCAGTAAGGTAGGATTTGAGGTATTGTAGGGAGTGTCCTCTGACACCATAATGATGTAATTTAAGAAGAAGGTTTTGGTGGTTGACAGTATCGAAAGTTTTACGCAGGTCCACAAATAACCCAACAGGGAACTCATTTTTATCAAGAGCTGTATGAATCGAGTTAAGCATACTAATAAGTGCATCGTTAGTGCTTTTTTTGGGCCTGAAGCCATATTGGCAAGGGCTAAGTATATTGAGTTTGGCTAGATATGAGTAAAGCTGCTTATAGATTAGTTTTTCAAAAATTTTTGACATGTTTGGCAGGATTGATATAGGTCTGTAGTTGTTAACATCTGTGAGATCACCACATTTGTGGACAGGCGTTACTCTCGCTTTTTTTAGAATATCTGGAAAGGTTTGGAGTTCAAGTGACTTGTTGAAGAGCAAAGCAATAGCAGGGGCTAAAGATCTGGAGGCTTTTTTGTTGATTAAAGTTGGAGTTCAAGTGACTTGTTGAAGAGCAAAGCAATAGCAGGGGCTAAAGATCTGGAGGCTTTTTTGTTGATTAAAGTTGGTATCTCCTCAAGGGCACCAGACTTGGTTTTAAGGGAAAGGATTATCTCATTGACGTCAATGGTATTAATAGGCTTTAGGTACCGAGACTGGGGATAGTTCCCTGTAAGATAGTCCTTAAAGTCAGTACTGGAAGATGGAATATCATTAGCAAGGGATTGTCTAAAGCTGATTCACTGTGTAGCCTAAATGAAAGTTTCTTGCTTTTTGGTGGTGTTATGTCCATGTTCGCTATGAGAAAGGTAAGATAGTGGTCAGTTGTTCTGTCGTAGATTATACCAGATACAAGGGGAGCTGTTATGTTTGTCCATATGTGGTCCAAGGTAGTGGCTGATGTTTGAGTGACTCGGGTAGGTTTGGTGATTGTGGGGATTAGCATACAGGAGTTCATGCTGTTAAGGAAATAGTCAACTTCAGAGCAATTTTGTTGACCCAGGTCAATATTAAAATCTTTTCCCAGAATGATGTGGTTTTTGTTGAGATTGTTGTTTATAATAAGATTCCTTAGGTTGTCTGAGAAAGAAGCTATGTTAGTATTGGGAAATCTATAGATGGCTCCAATAGTCAAAGAGGATTTAAGGGATTTAATTGTAAACTGAGCAAAAGTATATTCACAGTAGTCATCTCTGTCACTAATAACACTGTTGCAGATAAATGTATCTCGGTAATATATAGCTGTGCCACCACCTTTTTTATTAGGCCTACAGTTATGAATGGCTTTATAACCAGCTAAGTTGTAGAGTTGGGTATAGTCTTTATTTAGCCAAGTTTCTGTTAAAATAATGAACGATAGGTTAGTACCTATTGCTGTGAGTAATGCATTTAAATCGTCAAAATGTTTACCAAGTGATCTAACATTTTGGTTATAAACTGATAGACAGGTGCTATTTTGAAGTTTGTTTTTAGCCTGGTGTGCTGTGAAATACTTGCAATAATGATGATCAATGTGCTGGTTGGTGTAGATATGAGACAGAAGATTTTGATCAGGATCAATATCAGTGTGCATAGAGATGCAGAGGGATCACGATACAAGATACACGATAAAGCAAAACACAAGAATAAAAGCAAATAAATAAATAAATATAAATATGTTTATTCAGGTAAGGTATATACATACAAGTGATGTTACATTAATGGATTGATATATAGATAGAGCTGGTACATACAATGCCTAAAGCCACTATTACGCAATGCGTTTCGGGCAAGAAAAACATTAATATCTAGAACTTAATACTAATTGAGCATAAAGAATAAAAAGTGTTGAGAACAAATACAAATAAAGATAAAAAAAAAGGGGGAACATGACTGAAAAAGCAGCACAAATACAATAGGTTGACAAACAGTGGTGATTAAAAAAAAAAAAATAACAGACATGGGTTGACAATAGAGGAGTGAGGTAGGTTACAGGGAATTTATTAGTTAGTGTTTAGTTTTTATCTTAAACTGGTTGAGAGAGGTACAGTCTTTGTTACGAACCCGGATCCAGCGTCCGAGCACGGAGCAGTGACGACCAATAGTGACGACGACCATCTGTGGGTCGGCTCCCGAAACCCCCTCCAAGCGAACGACGACACCTGGTGAGGACGACGAGTACTGGCCACAAGGGCCGGTTTCCAGTCCTGTGCAGCTTACAACGCAGCCGCTGCTGACCTCTGGTGAGGTGAAGCTCAGACAACTGCGCCATCTATGGAGTGGATAGGTGGGCGTTTGTGTCTGAGCCTGTAAGTGAGGTGTTTAGTGTCCCTGTTATTGATGACGTGTCTGCTTACAGAGTCGACCTGGGACTGCTGTGATGGAAGTTGAGTCAGTCTACCCAAGGCAGCCGTCTCCATACCTTGTGCTTTGCTGCAGGAGCTGTGAAGTCGTCCCCCGGAAGAACACTGTGGTGTTACCCTGCCAGTGGAGTGGCAGTAGAAGGATTACCCGGGACCGACTGCTGGAGACGATTATCCACTGGGGTATTGAGGACAGGAGAGTGATTTGTGGTATCACACGAGGCTCCTGACTAGGGCGTTACCCTAATATCGCTCGTGGAGTGGCCTTACCAGCGTTGCTGGTCCGGAACCTGCCAGCAGACCTGCTGGACTTGTGGTTGACGGCCTCCACGGCGGTGCCCCCAGTGGACCTGTGTTTTGGCTGACCTGTGGCCAGGGTAGGCTCAGCTTCTCAAAGGATTCGTTGTGAGGCCACGAAAGCACCGAAGACTTAGCACCGAGAGCTTAATTCCAGCGTCTTCAGGAGAAGACGTTTGTGTACAGTGTTAATACCCCTCCCCCCGTGTAATCTTTTTATATATTATTTATTGGTGGTGGTCAATATATTATATTAAGTTTTTGCCTTTATTTCCCTTCCCCTTTAAGTTACTTGCGTCACGGATCACATCCCTTGAAAGCCACTACTGGCTTGGGGTCGGATACAACTTCCTCTAACAACATCAGAGTAAGAACCCCGTTGCGTCCCGAAAGGGCCGTAACATAATTGGCATCCCCAGCGGGATCCGTCCCCTTGTTAAGTATGTTTGACAGGGGTGGTGAAGTGGCGTAATCCCTGTATATAATTCCCCCTGTGTGTGACGATTGTGACGTTATACGTCCTGTGCGGTGCTCAAGAGTGACTAAGTGCAATATTGTGCAGTGCGGTGCTCGCTGTGACTAAGCGATTAAGTGCAATATTGACTAGTGCGGTGCTCAGTGATTCAGTGCAATATTGTAGAGCGAAGTGTTCGCTGTGATTCAGTGCAATATTGTAGAGCGAAGTGTTTGCTGTGATTCAGTGCAATATTGTAGAGCGAAGTGTTCGCTGGGATTCGGTGCAATATTGTGTAGTGCGGTGCCCGAAGTGATTACGTGCAAGTTGACCAGACCACACACTAGAAATTGAAGGAACGACGACGTTTCGGTCCGTCCTGGACCATTCTCAAGTCGATTGTGATGAGGACAGGTAGGGACAGGCATTAAATAGGCAAGAGAGAGCTGAGGAGGAAAGTCAGGTGTAGGGGATAGTAGTAATGAGAACTGCAGCAGGCCTATTGGCCCATACGAGGCAGCTCCTATTATAACCACCGAAGGAGATAGTAATAGGAATAAGAAGAGGATAGCAAGGGAGCGTAGAAGACAATGAACAGAAAAAGGGAGAAGAGAGAAAGAAAGGGAAAGAGAAAGAAAGAAATGGAAGGGGGAAAGCTTATGTTAAGTCACGTTTGTTAGAAAGATTAGAGCATTTGAGTATATACTGTGAAAGGGAAGAGTCCACAGCAACAAAGCCAGGACTCAAGTTCATGTTGGGTACATTGTTAATAAGAGCCGATTCTACAAGACGGCGTCTGTGTAGAGTAGAGGCAGGAAAGATTAATTTGGAGGAAGACCAATCAATGGGATGATTAGAATCCCTCACATGGCAGAAGAGAGCATTGTTAGTGTCAGCAGACTTAACACTTCTCTTGTGTTCTTTAAGTCTGTCATTCAGTGTACGGCCAGTTTCGCCAAAGTATTGGAGAGGACAAGATGAACAGGAAATAGAGTAGACACCAGCAGCATTAGAAGCAGGAGGAGCAGTGTGAACTAGATTGCTGCGAAGTGTGTTAGTTTGTCGAAAGGCGAGTTTAATGTCAAGAGGACGAAAGGTATTGGTAAAAGTTTTGAGTTCAGATATGTAGGGAAGGCATAGTACAGTGCTACTAGTGTTGGAAGCAGGTTTAGGATGAAAGAAATTTCGTTTAGCTTGAGAGTGGGCACAGTTGATGAAATGCAAAGGATAACCAAGGCGAGAGAATGATTTGTAGATAAAGGCAATTTCAGAATCAAGAAACTGAGGGTCGCTGATGCGTAGAGCGCGGAGGAAGAGAGAGACGAGGACACTTTTCTTAACAGAAGGAGGATGGTAGGAAAAGAAGTGTATGTACATGCCACTATGCATGGGTTTACGGTAGACAGAGAAAGAGAACCCAGACACAGAGCTGTGAACATGAACATCAAGAAAAGGAAGGAGGGAATTAGATTCCCACTCAACTTTGAAATGGATAGAAGGAGCCAGATTGTTAAGAGAGGCGAGGAAAGGCTGGAAAAGATTAAGGTCATGAGGCCATAAAGCAAAAATGTCATCAACATAGCGAAGCCAGAGAGAGGGACGAGTATCAATAGAAGGAAGAAGAACAGTTTCGAAGTATTCCATGTAGAAATTAGCAAGAACAGGGGAGAGAGGGGAACCCATAGCGACACCGAAAGTTTGAGTGTAATATTTACCGTTGATAGAGAAAGAGTGAGATTCAACACAGAGTCTAATGAGATCGAGGAAAACGTCAGTGGGAAGTGGGAGAGGAAGGAGACCCTCTGACGCCTTCTGTCTGAGGAAAGAGAGAACGTCATCGAGCGGAACATTAGTGAACAGAGAGTCGACATCAAGACTAAGCATTTTACAAGAGGGTTGCAGGCGCAGTCTTTCTATGAAGTCCTGAGAGTGACGAAGGTGGGCAGGGGAAAAAGTGCCAAGGTAAGGTGTCAGGGTTTTAGCGAGCCAGGAGGCAAGAGGATAGCTGACAGAGCCCCGTGAAGAAATGATAGGACGAAGAGGAACACCAGGTTTATGAGTCTTAGGAAGACCATAGAAATAAGGAAGAGAAGGGCAGATGACACGGAAACGTTTAATGAGATCAAAGTCAGGAGGGCAAAGACTAGAGAGCTGTCTTAGTTTGCGGTTAAAGGAAGTTTTGAGGCGATCTAAAGGGTTAGAAGTCAGAGGAGCATAAGTGTGAGAGTCAGAGAGCAAGACATCTGCTTTTCGGAGGTAGTCCTCACGGTCAAGGACAACCACCGAATTGCTTTTGTCTGAAGGAAGGATAAGAATAGAGTTGTTAGATTTCAGGGAGGCAAGGGCAAGCTGGAAGCGACGAGGAAGGTGGTTATTTTTAGAAAACAAGCTGTCAAGAACGGGGATAAGGGCCCCTCTAAAGGCAGACAGGTCCGAAAGAGTACTAGAGTTAGAATTGGCAAACCTGTCAAAGGAACTAATGAGATCAATACCACAGCGTGGGCCAGGGGAAGTAGCAAAAGACAGACCAAGACCAGGAAGTTCTTGCTGGTGCTTAGAAAGAGAGTAGGACGAAAGGTTGGTAACACAGTCAGAGAGAGAGTATTTGGCCCAAGGACTGTTGGAGATCAGGCGTTGAAGTTTGTTGTGTAGTGTGGAGGAGTGGTGGGAAGAGGAGACGTGAGCAGTGTCAAATGCAATTGGAAAAATGATATTGCATAGATCACTGGGAAGAGAAGAGGACAGAAAGCGTTGCTGTTGACGAACAGCAAGAAAAGCCTCGTCAACTTGCAAGGAGGTGGCATGAATAAGTTCTTGAAGAAGAAGGCGGGCATGTTCAGGGAAAGGAGATCCCGAAGTGTTGAACTGGAGAAAGTGAGATAAAGAATGAGGGAGAACTTGCTCAGCAAGACAGGCTTTAAGAAACCTGAGCTGGTTCTTTCGACGCTTGGCGGCAAGAAGGGAAGATTCAAAGGCGCGAAAAGGCCGTTTGAAGGAAGGTAGAGCATCAAAGAAATTAAACAGAGTAAGACGCGTACGTGTGGTATCCATATGCAGGCGATGAGTCACAATAACGTGGCTGAAGTATGTTGACCAGACCACACACAGGAAATTGAAGGGACGACGACGTTTCGGTCCGTCCTGGACCATTCTCAAGTCGATTGTGATGAGGACAGGTAGGGACAGGCATTAAATAGGCAAGAGAGAGCTGAGGAGGAAAGTCAGGTGTAGGGGATAGTAGTAATGAGAACTGCAGCAGGCCTATTGGCCCATACGAGGCAGCTCCTATTATAACCACCGAAGGAGATAGTAATAGGAATAAGAAGAGGATAGCAAGGGAGCGTAGAAGACAATGAACAGAAAAAGGGAGAAGAGAGAAAGAAAGGGAAAGAGAAAGAAAGAAATGGAAGGGGGAAAGCTTATGTTAAGTCACGTTTGTTAGAAAGATTAGAGCATTTGAGTATATACTGTGAAAGGGAAGAGTCCACAGCAACAAAGCCAGGACTCAAGTTCATGTTGGGTACATTGTTAATAAGAGCCGATTCTACAAGACGGCGTCTGTGTAGAGTAGAGGCAGGAAAGATTAATTTGGAGGAAGACCAATCAATGGGATGATTAGAATCCCTCACATGGCAGAAGAGAGCATTGTTAGTGTCAGCAGACTTAACACTTCTCTTGTGTTCTTTAAGTCTGTCATTCAGTGTACGGCCAGTTTCGCCAAAGTATTGGAGAGGACAAGATGAACAGGAAATAGAGTAGACACCAGCAGCATTAGAAGCAGGAGGAGCAGTGTGAACTAGATTGCTGCGAAGTGTGTTAGTTTGTCGAAAGGCGAGTTTAATGTCAAGAGGACGAAAGGTATTGGTAAAAGTTTTGAGTTCAGATATGAAGGGAAGGCATAGTACAGTGCTACTAGTGTTGGAAGCAGGTTTAGGATGAAAGAAATTTTGTTTAGCTTGAGAGTGGGCACAGTTGATGAAATGCAAAGGATAACCAAGGCGAGAGAATGATTTGTAGATAAAGGCAATTTCAGAATCAAGAAACTGAGGGTCGCTGATGCGTAGAGCGCGGAGGAAGAGAGAGACGAGGACACTTTTCTTAACAGAAGGAGGATGGTAGGAAAAGAAGTGAATGTACATGCCACTATGCATGGGTTTACGGTAGACAGAGAAAGAGAACCCAGACACAGAGCTGTGAACATGAACATCAAGAAAAGGAAGGAGGGAATTAGATTCCCACTCAACTTTGAAATGGATAGAAGGAGCCAGATTGTTAAGAGAGGCGAGGAAAGGCTGGAAAAGATTAAGGTCATGAGGCCATAAAGCAAAAATGTCATCAACATAGCGAAGCCAGAGAGAGGGACGAGTATCAATAGAAGGAAGAAGAACAGTTTCGAAGTATTCCATGTAGAAATTAGCAAGAACAGGGGAGAGAGGGGAACCCATAGCGACACCGAAAGTTTGAGTGTAATATTTACCGTTGAAAGAGAAAGAGTTAGATTCAACACAGAGTCTAATGAGATCGAGGAAAACGTCAGTGGGAAGTGGGAGAGGAAGGAGACCCTCTGACGCCTTCTGTCTGAGGAAAGAGAGAACGTCATCGAGCGGAACATTAGTGAACAGAGAGTCGACATCAAGACTAAGCATTTTACAAGAGGGTTGCAGGCGCAGTCTTTCTATGAAGTCCTGAGAGTGACGAAGGTGGGCAGGGGAAAAAGTGCCAAGGTAAGGTGTCAGGGTTTTAGCGAGCCAGGAGGCAAGAGGATAGCTGACAGAGCCCCGTGAAGAAATGATAGGACGAAGAGGAACACCAGGTTTATGAGTCTTAGGAAGACCATAGAAATAAGGAAGAGAAGGGCAGATGACACGGAAACGTTTAATGAGATCAAAGTCAGGAGGGCAAAGACTAGAGAGCTGTCTTAGTTTGCGGTTAAAGGAAGTTTTGAGGCGATCTAAAGGGTTAGAAGTCAGAGGAGCATAAGTGTGAGAGTCAGAGAGCAAGACATCTGCTTTTCGGAGGTAGTCCTCACGGTCAAGGACAACCACCGAATTGCTTTTGTCTGAAGGAAGGATAAGAATAGAGTTGTTAGATTTCAGGGAGGCAAGGGCAAGCTGGAAGCGACGAGGAAGGTGGTTATTTTTAGAAAACAAGCTGTCAAGAACGGGGATAAGGGCCCCTCTAAAGGCAGACAGGTCCGAAAGAGTACTAGAGTTAGAATTGACAAACCTGTCAAAGGAACTAATGAGATCAATACCACAGCGTGGGCCAGGGGAAGTAGCAAAAGACAGACCAAGACCAGGAAGTTCTTGCTGGTGCTTAGAAAGAGAGTAGGACGAAAGGTTGGTAACACAGTCAGAGAGAGAGTATTTGGCCCAAGGACTGTTGGAGATCAGGCGTTGAAGTTTGTTGTGTAGTGTGGAGGAGTGGTGGGAAGAGGAGACGTGAGCAGTGTCAAATGCAATTGGAAAAATGATATTGCATAGATCACTGGGAAGAGAAGAGGACAGAAAGCGTTGCTGTTGACGAACAGCAAGAAAAGCCTCGTCAACTTGCAAGGAGGTGGCATGAATAAGTTCTTGAAGAAGAAGGCGGGCATGTTCAGGGAAAGGAGATCCCGAAGTGTTGAACTGGAGAAAGTGAGATAAAGAATGAGGGAGAACTTGCTCAGCAAGATAGTCTTTAAGAAACCTGAGCTGGTTCTTTCGACGCTTGGCGGCAAGAAGGGAAGATTCAAAGGCGCGAAAAGGCCGTTTGAAGGAAGGTAGAGCATCAAAGAAATTAAACAGAGTAAGACGCGTACGTGTGGTATCCATATGCAGGCGATGAGTCACAATAACGTGGCTGAAGTATGTTGACCAGACCACACACTAGAAATTGAAGGGACGACGACGTTTCGGTCCGTCCTGGACCATTCTCAAGTCGATTGTGATGAGGACAGGTAGGGACAGGCATTAAATAGGCAAGAGAGAGCTGAGGAGGAAAGTCAGGTGTAGGGGATAGTAGTAATGAGAACTGCAGCAGGCCTATTGGCCCATACGAGGCAGCTCCTATTATAACCACCGAAGGAGATAGTAATAGGAATAAGAAGAGGATAGCAAGGGAGCGTAGAAGACAATGAACAGAAAAAGGGAGAAGAGAGAAAGAAAGGGAAAGAGAAAGAAAGAAATGGAAGGGGGAAAGCTTATGTTAAGTCACGTTGTTAGAAAGATTACGTGCAATATTGGCAAGTGCAGTGTTTGGTGCGATAAAGTGCAATATTGGCGTAGAACAGTGCTCGGTGCATTAAGTGCTAACGTGAAAGCGGTGTGTTAAGTGATAGTTTAGTGTTCCATCTGTGACAATGGCAGAAAAAGCTACCATCGATGATCTGGACGATGTTCAGGCTTTTCTGAACAGAGAGGACTGTCTTGCCAGATTAAAATATCTGAGCAAACCAGAACTTGTACTAGTGAGCGCCTACCTGGAGATAAAGATCTGTGCCAGTGATTCCCGTGTGGAGATCTTGTCCAAGGTTCACCGGCACTTGAAGGCAGAAGAGAAACAGGAAGGCGAGACTCCTAGTACAAAGGAAGGTGAGGGAATAGCTTCCACGGAAAAGGAAGATAAAGGCAGCGACATTGACAGTGATGCAGGTGAGCTGAACATTAGCTTTCTTACAGTCAAAATGCGTGCCTTGGAAATAAATCGTGAGATAGAGTGGAAGAAGTTAGAATTAGAACGAGAATTAAAAGATAAAGAAGTGGAGATGAAAAATAAAGAAATGGAGATGAAAGAAAAGGAATTGGCGATGAGGCGTCTAGAATTAGAAGAGAAACGAGAAAGAGAAGAGCGAGAAAGGGAAGAGAAACAGCGAGAGAGAGAAGAAAAAGAAAGAGAGAGACAACATGAGCTAGAAGTATTATGGTTAGGTGGTCGGAGGCCAACGACGGAAGCCAGCAGTTTCGATCCGGTAAGGAACATCAAAATGGTCCCGAAGTTCAACGAGAAGGAAGTTTCTAAGTTCTTCGCAGCCTTCGAGAAAGTCGCTGCCTCTTTGGAGTGGCCAAGGGAGAATTGGGCCATCATGATACAGTCAGTCTTGACTGGGAAGGCCCAAATCGCCTACTCCACGTTATCCCTTGACGACTCCGGCGATTACGACAAGGTGAAGAAGGTCGTGCTCATGGCGTACCAATTGGTACCTGAGGCTTACAGGCAGAAGTTCAGGAACCTGAAGAAGACCTCAGAGCACACCTTCACCGAATTCGCCACAATCAAGGAGCGACTTTTTCAGGAGTGGTGTGCCTCTCGGAAGGTGGAGACCAAAGAAGACCTCGAGCAGCTTATACTGCTAGAGGACTTCAAGGATTGTTTGTCTGGAGACCTGAAGACGTATTTAGAGGAACAGCAGGTAGAGACCTTGAGTGCGGCAGCCACCATGGCTGAAGAGTATATCCTGACGCACAGGCCTTCTGCTAAGTACGTCCCAAGGCATTACCAACGCCGGTTTGACAAACCTCAGGACAAAGAAGAGACTCCCGTCCCACGAAGCGCTAAGAAAACGCCCCGAAGTAGCCCTCGACGGACCAGTCCTAGCAGTCCGAAACACCGTAGTCCAAGGAGGAATGTGGTGTGCTGGACCTGTGGGCAGAAAGGGCATGTAGCTGCTATGTGCCGAGGCAGAAGAGGTGGCAGCGCACGTAGGGAGGTGATGATGATGAGCTGTGTAATACCACCAGCTGGAAGCCAGTCGACAACGACGCAGGAAGGATCAAGTTTGTTCGCCCCTCACCCTTCAAGCGGGTACGTAACGAGTGATCATACTGGTAGATCAGTTGTAGTGCTCAGAGATAGTGGAGCAGCCCAGTCCCTGATCGTGAGAAGCTCGTTACCCGAGGGAGTGAATGTGGATGGGAGACAAAAGGTTGTCCTGGTTGGGTTTCCAAGGACGCGGTACATCGCCCCCTTAGGGGCCATGGTACCCGAAAATCCGATGAAAAATGGAATATTTACGAAAAATTACGAAAAATACTACAACGTTCTGGCAACACTGTGGTCCAAACCGTTTAATGATATCTTGAAAAATAACGTAATTAGAGTCAAATTTCCCGCTGCAACTTTCGTGAATCTGGTCCTCGCGCCGTGAGTACGCCGCGGGGTATTGTATCTTACGTTGTAGATGTCTTATTTTTCGTAATGGCGTTGAAAATAACATGTTATGAATAAAATGAATATAAACTAACACATATGGCAACACTAATTGTCTGACACGAGGGTGGTGCAGTCAGTGACTGCGTGTCTCTCATGGAGAGAGGATGTATGCTGACGCGCTCACACAATATCTCCCAGAACATGCTATTTTTGCTATTTGTACTGCAATATGACTTACCAAACGAACAAGAGAAAAGCATTGACAGCTAGATGCATGCGAGCTCTCCATACGAGCTGGCCGCAATGCGTAAATCACCAGTCACGAGTGCAACCCGTTCTCGCAAATTTAATAAGTCAATATTGACTTATTAAATATGTGCATAGGTGACATACTTAACATAATAGATACCCTTAAAAAGATTCATAGAAAACACCAACCTTACCTAACCTTGTTAGTATCTTAAGATAAGCATCTTATTGCTTCGTAATTACAATTATTACCTAACCTATAATAGGTATAGGTTAAGTAATAATTGTAATTACGAAGCAATAAGATGCTTATCTTAAGATACTAACAAGGTTAGGTAAGGTCGGTGTTTTCTATGAATCTTTTTAAGGGTATCTATTATGTTTAGTATATCACCTATGCACGTAGTTAATAAGTCAATATTGACTTTACGAATTTGCGAGAACGGGTTGCACGAGTGACCGCAGGTTGAGTAAACTTGTCGAGCACGCTCCGCAACTCCAACTTTTACAACTAGATCTCATTTCACAGCCTTTATTTATTATTCAATTTACATGAAACTTGCACATTATATGTAGAGTTTACGCCTCTATAAACGCATGTCATTATTCTTATCTACGTAGATTTATTGATTTTATAAATAATGATACACTTCATTTTGTTGCATACATTTTTGGGAAACTTTTATAAATCTGTATTATTGCACTAAATACATCTGGGATAATGATGTGACATGCAAATCTTTATTATATAGTAAGGTCATAGCTGAGTGTCGTATAAATGATTTTGGTTCACAATTGTGGGCTGTGAAATCAATTGAACATGGTTGAAAAATTCTTCTTTTTTTTTTTTTTTTTTTCTCCGTCTCTATTTAGGCTGAGATGCTGAAACTTGGCCTAGGTGCAGCACCTTTCACATGTATCAGGATAATAAATTATGAATACCCTACAACAATTTTTTATATCATGGTGATATGGCCCCTTAGTGCCGGTACATCTCGACTCGCCTTACTTCAGCGGCACATGTGCGTTGGCAGTAGTCGATACCCTCCCTGTGGCTGGGATTGACGTGGTACTAGCCAACGACTTGGTGACAGGTTAGAGCAACAATCTTCCCAAGGTCGTGGACGAGTCAGCCAGAACAGCAAGGTCAGAGGTAACGACGGGCCGTGGTAATGTCCAGGTAAAAACAGACCCGGATTTAAGTAAGTTTAATTTGTCCTCTCCCCTACAGATTGAGAACGTTCTAGCAGAGTCTCCTGATTCTTCTCCCGACGAGGAACATGCGGTTACGATAGCAGAGGTAACTGAGCAGGAAGAGAGGCCTCATGTGCAAGCACCCACGGATACCAACGAGTCTGGAGCGAAGGCGGATGTGTACTTGCGGTATGGCAAAGTACAACGTTCATTGAACTGGCCAGAGATTCCCCAGACGTCAGAGGTATGTGAGGTGTGTTCGAAAGGTCTAGTGCCCTCTTTGGTCCAAACCAGGCTAATGGATGTAGCCGGCTATGGACATTTCAAGCTCAGGAAGCTTATCCCTCAGGTGACCAAATGTTTCCTAGCAGTATTTTGTTTTATTCTCGTGTGTGGCCTCGGTAAGGATCAGTGGACGACCCGGCAGATGATGGCTCCCGTGAACACCATGAAAAGATCCCAGGGATTAGAGGCGTGCACTGCGAGTGTTGCAGTCGACGAAGGAACCTGGAAGGTGATGGTTGATATAGGAGGTACGACATATGATAATATGAGTGACTGTTTCCGGCAGGTTGACACCCCCCGCGTGATTGCTGAGCCTCAATGCAGCGTTATACGGAACGTTGGTCGACCTGACGGTGGCAGAGCGAATGCCATCTTCGGTGTGCAAGCAGCCCTGTTGAGACTAGGTGTAAGCCTAGTAGAGGCGTATGCAGTAAGTATTGACTTACCCACTGTCGCTATCACTCTGAATTATCAGACCCATGTATTCTAGGTTCCCGTCTCCCTGAAGGACCGTCGGACCGGTACCAGAAATGCCGTCTGTGATCAGCCATCATCGGTGCCCCGACACAGGGAGGTGTCGAGTCGCCCCAGATCGTGTCGATACCGATCCTTACTCGAGAGATGTGAGATGATGCCCCTGCTTGACATCGCAGTGGAGACGTGGAAGATTACGCCAGGCAGGACATTGCCTTACATCTGCAAGTTCCCTTTGTGCCAGGGTTTCTCCTTAGTACAGTTCTGTGGACGAGACAGCCTCGCGGTTCCAGTTTATAAAGCATGTGAGTCCATTTGGAGTCGTGTCGCCGTACTAATTTGGTTTGTGTTTCTTTTTCTAGAACCCCAAACCAAATTCCTTTTGATGGGGAGGTGTTACGAACCCGGATCCAGTGTCCGAGCACGGAGCAGTGACGACCGCGCCATCTGTGGGTCGGCTCCCGAAACCCCCTCCAAACGGACGACGACACCTGGTGAGGACGACGAGTACTGGCCACAAGGGCCGGTTTCCAGTCCTGTGCAGCTCACAACACAGCCGCTGCTGACCTCTGGTGAGGTGAAGCTCAGACAACTGCGCCATCTATGGAGTGGATAGGTGGGCGTTTGTGTCTGAGCCTGTAAGTGAGGTGTTTAGTGTCCCTGTTATTGATGACGTGTCTGCTTACAGAGTCGACCTGGGACTGCTGTGATGGAAGTTGAGTCAGTCTACCCAAGGCAGCCGTCTCCATACTTTGTGCTTTGCTGCAGCAGCTGTGAAGTCGTCCCCCGGAAGAACACTGTGGTGTTACCCTGCCAGTGGAGTGGCAGTAGAAGGATTACCCGGGACCGACTGCTGGAGACGATTATCCACTGGGGTATTGAGGACAGGAGAGTGATTTGTGGTATCACACGAGGCTCCTGACTAGGGCGTTACCCTAATATCGCTCGTGGAGTGGCCTTACCAGCGTTGCTGGTCCGGAACCTGCCAGCAGACCTGCTGGACTTGTGGTTGACGGCCTCCACAGCGGTGCCCCCAGTGGACCTGTGTTTTGGCTGACCTGTGGCCAGGGTAGGCTCAGCTTCTCAAAGGATTCGTTGTGAGGCCACGAAAGCACCGAAGACTTAGCACCGAGAGCTTAATTCCAGCGTCTTCAGGAGAAGACGTTTGTGTACAGTGTTAATACCCCTCCCCCCGTGTAATCTTTTTATATATTATTTATTGGTGGTGGTCAATATATTATATTAAGTTTTTGCCTTTATTTCCCTTCCCCTTTAAGTTACTTGCTTCACGGATCACATCCCTTGAAAGCCACTACTGGCTTGGGGTCGGATACAACTTCCTCTAACAACATCAGAGTAAGAACCCCGTTGTGTCCCGAGAGGGCCGTAACAGTCTTTAACATGGTTGGGAAGGTCATTCCACATTCTGGGCCCCTTGATTTGTAGAGCATTTCTAGTTTGATTAAGTCGTACTCTAGGAATATCAAAACTGTATTTATTTCTGGTGTGGTGCTCATGGGTTCTGTTACAACCTTCTATGAATACAATAAAATAGTAACAATTTAGAAGTAAAATAAAGATCCAATAGATAACCAGGGAGGACACAGAAGTTACATAAAATAAAAAACAAAAAATCAGTAGAGACTGACAATATAAATGTAAAATAAAAAATAATAAGAAAAATAATAATCATAAAAAAAATGATCTTGAAGATAATTAGCTTAGTAATGGTTAATTAACAGGGTAATAAAAAGCCCTAGGTTTAGTGATAAGGGGATTAACTAAGAACAAATAATTAAGAGTATAAAACAGGCAAAGATGACAAACAAAAAAAAAAATAAAATAAAAATAAAAATAAACACCTTTGGAAAGGAAAGGCAGATTTTAAGTACACTTTGGTTGTATGTGAGACTACAAATTATGTTCTGGTTATTCAGCTGATATCCCACAGTCATCCAGGAAAGAAGTGAGGTGTGCTTCAGTGGTTATGACATAAGTTTTTCCAGAGTCAGTCTTCCTAGCTATTATTTTACCATCGCGCACAAAACAATGTTTAATAGCAGTGGATCTATTGCAAATTCCACGTAGTTTAAATAAGAGATTTTGTCTGAATCTGGTAAGACATTCGTTCACATAAACATTGCATTTCCTAGCGACTGCAGTAGTGATAAGGTCTGACTTGCGGGAGCAGCTATCTAACTTCACCCGTATCTTTCTGTTGTTTGTACCAGATGATTTGGTACCCACTCTATAAGCTGACTTAATGTCTCTTGTCTCTAAATTTCTTATATACATTAATGATCTGCCTAATGTCTCTAACATTCTGAAACCTATTTTGTTTGCTGATGATTCTACCCTCATTTACTCCAACCCCAACCCACATACACTAAATGATGTTGTTAATAATGAACTAAAAAAAAGTCCACCTATGGATGTCAACCAACAAACTAACACTTAACATAGAAAAGACCTACTACATCCTATTTGGAAGCAAATCTACAAATGCAATTCAGCTTCAGATTGACAATGTAAACATTAGCAATAAAAATGATAGAAAGTTTCCTGGCATATTCCTAGACAAGAGACTCAACTTCAGTACCCACATACAACACATAACTAAGAAAGTCTCTAAAACAGTTGGTATACTCTCCAAAATCAGATATTTTGTTCCTAACTCTGCTCTCATCTCTCTATATTATGCACTAATCTATCCCTATCTCAACTATGGTATCTGTGCATGGGGTTCAACCACTGCAAACCACCTCAAGTCCATCATCACCCAGCAAAAATCTGCTATCAGAATAATATCAAATTCTGCTTTCAGACAACACACAGCCCCCTTGTTTAACTCCCTAAACATGCTAAACATAATCTCACTCCACAAATTCTCTTGTGTCAACTACATTTACAAAACCCTGTTCTTAAATGCAAATCCTTGTCTGAAACTCTTCCTGGACAGATGTAATAGGACCCATTATCACCACACCAGAAATAAATATCTCTTCGATATCCCCAGAGTTAAACTTAATTTGTGTAAACACTCTATGCAAATAAAGGGACCCAGTTTATGGAACTCACTCCCTACTGAATTGAAAAGCTGGCCAACTTTTACATCATTCAAAATCAATACTAAAAAGTACCTAATTTCATCTTCATAGATTTTCACTTTTTGCCTTAAAATTGCACTGTATCTATTGCTACCCAGTCTCCCAACCTTTATGTTCCCAATTTGAACATCTTTACCATTGAGATCATTGCTGTTTTCTTATATGTGCTGCCATTCTATTGTATGGTGTTTATAAATCTTGTTTATCTGTATCTTTTGCTACCCAGTCTCCCAATCTTTATGTACCCATTCTGAACATCTTTACCATTGTGATCATTGCTGTCTTATATGTGCTGTCAATCTGCTGTATGGTGTCTATTAATCTTGTTTAAATTACTAATCAAGCTGTCAATGTAATCAATCAGAGCTTTAATATAACAATGTGCTTTAATATACTTACTTATCTCTCTCATCTCATTTTTCTCTTGTAATGTATCTTTCATTTATCAATTCTGATTGAAATTACCTACTTAAAATTATCTGCTAGATTAAGGACCTGCCCGAAACGCAGCGCGTACTAGTGGCTTTACAAGAATGTAAATACTGTACTATCCAATGTATTCTCACAAACCCAATGTACCTTCTCGTATATATATAAATAAATAAATAAATAAATAAATACATTAATGACCTTCCAAATGCACCAACACCTCAAACCTCAAACCAATTCTATTTGCTGACGACACAACCTTCATTTACTCCAGTCTTGACCCCCTTGCTCTAAATGCCACAGTAAATACTGAGCTAAATAAAGTCCATCTTTGGCTAACTGCCAACAAACTTACCCTTAACATTGACAAAACTTTCTATATTCTGTTTGCCAATAAATCCTCTAATCAAATAAATCTCAAAATAAACAATACCCAAATTTGTAACAAATTAGATGGAAAATTCCTTGGCGTTCTCCTTGACCACAAGCTGAATTTCCAGGGACACATTCTAAATATATCAAAAAAAGTTTCAAAAACTGTTGGCATTCTTTCTAAGATCAGATATTATGTACCCCGCCCTGCCCTGGTGACTCTCTATTACTCCCTCATCTATCCATATCTCAACTATGGTATTTGTGCTTGGGGTTCTACTACCCAAAATCATTTACGTCCTCTAATTACTCAACACGAAGCTGCTATTAGGACAATATCCAACTCTGGCCCCAGACATCACTCGGTACCCTTACTCATATCTCTGAATATGTTAGATATTAAGTCACTGCACATTCTCTCATGTGTATTATATATATATATATAAAAACGCTGAACTGTAATGCCAATCCTGACCTCAAAAGCTTCATTGAAGGTTGTAACAGAACCCATGAGCACCACACCAGAAATAAATACAGTTTTGATATTCCAAGAGTACGACTTAATCAAACTGGAAATGCTCTACAAATCAAGGGACCCAGAATGTGGAATGACCTTCCCAACCATGTTAAAGACTGTACCTCTCTCAACCAGTTTAAGATAAAAACGTAGCACTACCTAATAAATTCCCTGTAACCTACCTTACCCCTCTATTGTCAACCCATGTCTGTTTTTTTTTAAACAATATGCTGTTTGTCGACCTAATTGTATTTGTGCTGCTTTGTCAGCCATGTTCCCCCCTTTTTTGTTTTTATTTTTATTTGTTCTCAACACATTTTATTCTTTATACTCAATTAGTTTTAAGTTTTAGTCATTAATGTTTTTCCTGCCCGAAATGCTTTGCGTAATAGTGGCTTTAGGCATTATATGTACTAGCTCTATCTATTAATCGATAAATTTTTGTAAAATCTCTTGTATGTATGTACCTTACCTGAATAAACATTTATTTATTTATTATTTATTGGGTTTGAGAGAATACATAGCATAGTATTTACAATCTTGTAAAGCCACTAGTATGCGCAGCGTTTCGGGCAGGTCCTTAATCTAACAGATAATTTTAAGTAGGTAAACTCTATCAGAATTAATAAAATGATAACAAATACATTGCAAGAAAAAAAATGAGATGAGAGAGATTAGTAAGTATATTAAAGCACATTAGTATATTAAAGCACATTGGTATATTAAAGCTCTGATTGATTATATTGACAACTTGATTGGTAATTCAAACAAGAATAACAGACACCCTACAGCAGATTGATAGCACATATAAGAAGACAGCAATGATCACAATGGTAAAGATGTTCGGATTGGGTACATAAAGATTGGGAGATTGGGTAGCAATAGATACAGTGTAATTTTAAAACAAAAGGTAAAAAACTATGAAGATGAAATTAGGTACTTTTTAGTTTTGTTTTTGAATGACGCAAAAGTTGGACAGCTTTTCAATTCATTAGGAAGTGAGTTCCGTAGACTGGGTCCCATTATTTGCATAGAGTGTTTACACAGATTAAGTTTGGCTCTGTGGATATCAAAGAGATATTTATTTGTGGTGTGGTGATAATGGGTTCTATTACATCTGTCCAGGGAGAGTTTCAGAGCAGGATTTGCATTTAAGAACAGGGTTTTGTAAATGTAATTGACACAAGAAAATTTGTGGAGTGAGATTATGTTTAGCATGTTTAGGGAGTTAAACAAGGAGGCTGAGTGTTGTCTGAAAGCAGAATTTGTTATTATTCTGATAGCAGATTTTTGCTGGGTGATGATGGACTTGAGGTGGACGTTTGCAGTGGTTGAACCCCATGCACAGATACTATAATTAAGATAGGGATAGATTAGTGCATAATATAGAGAGATGAGAGAAGAGTTAGGTACATAATATCTGATTTTGGAGAGTATCCCAACTGTTTTAGAGACTTTCTTAGTTATGAGTTGTATGTGGGTGCTGAAGTTGAGTCTCTTGTCTAGGAATAGGCAAAGAAACTTTCCATCATTTTTATTGCTAATGTTTACATTATCTCTCTGAAGCTGAACTGCATTTGTAGATTTGCTTCCAAATAAAATGTAGTAGGTCTTTTCTAAGTTAAGTGTTAGTTTGTTGGTTGACATCCATAAGTGGACTTTTTTTTAGTTCATTATTAACAACATCATTTAGTGTATGTGGGTTGGGGTTAGAGTAGATGAGGGTAGTATCATCAGCAAACAAAATAGGTTTCAGAATGTTAGAGACATTAGGCAGATCATTGATGTATATAAGAAATAGGAGAGGTCCCAAGATGCTGCCCTGTGGCACTCCAACGGTTATTGGGAGAGTGGGAGAAGTTATATTATTGATGGCTACACATTGGTGTCTATCACTAAGATAGGATTGGATATAGTCCAGTGCATGGCCTCGGATTCCATAATGATGGAGTTTACGTAAGAGGTAATTGTGATTAACAGTATCAAAGGCCTTTCTCAGGTCAATGAAGAGTCCAATCGGAAACTCATTTTTGTTAAGGGCTGAGTAAATTTTATCAAGGAGACTAATAATTGCATCGTTGGTACTCTTTTGGGAGCGGAAGCCAAACTGACAGGGGCTAAGAATGTCGAATTTTACAAGATAG
This sequence comes from Procambarus clarkii, assembly GCF_040958095.1. Classification (NCBI taxonomy): domain Eukaryota; kingdom Metazoa; phylum Arthropoda; class Malacostraca; order Decapoda; family Cambaridae; genus Procambarus; species Procambarus clarkii. The sequence continues at coordinate 296,464 of NW_027189207.1, read as the reverse complement.
GAGTAGAGCTGTTTGTAGATATTTTTTTCAAATATTTTTAATAGTAAGGGTAGGTTTGATATTGGTCTATAATTGTTTATGTCTGCCGGATCTCTATCTCTATCTTTAAATCCAGCATTATGTATGTAATTTAATGTATGTACCTTTACCCGAATAAAAAAAATATAATCTAAATCTAGGCGTGTGCCGGGCTCCTCACATGCATAGACGTGCATCCACCAAGGGAGAACTGTTTCCTTTAAAAAAATATTGAATTATGTGCTATTATATTTAACCAAACAACTCCCAGTAACTGGACTGGAACTGCGACTGGAAAACACGAGGAAAACATAAATATTAAATGAACACAACCAGCTCTAAATAAAAATAAGTTAAAGAATAAGATATGGAACCAGAAAAAAACATTGGAACACTTGTATGTGCATCGAGCGCCATTTTGTCAACAGTGCTAGTGAGTGTCCAACCAGAAAACCTTGACACAAACTGCACCTATTATAAGGAAGAAGCACTACCAGTGACCGCTAAGTTCTCATATCAAGTCTAAGTCTAAGAAACAACACTCAAGCCTTGCCCAACCGTCAACATTGACTTTGACCCTGACGCGTCTCCCACCATCACCACTCGTGCAGTCACCCAGAGGAGAATACCTTGACACAAACTGCACCCATAATAAAGAAGATGAAGACGCGCCAGTGTCCACAGTGTGGGAAGGTATTAACTCGACTTGGAAGCATGAAGCGTCACATGTTAGTGCATTCAGGTGACAAACCTTATGAGTGTCCAGAGTGTGGGAAGAGATTCAGGCAGCTTGTAAGTATGAAGCGTCACACGTTAGTGCATTCAGGTGACAAACCTTATGAGTGTCCGGAGTGTGGGAAGAGATTTAATCAGCTTGGAAATATGAAGACTCACAGGATGTTGCATGGGGACGAAAGACCTTTAGAATGTGCTGAATGTGGCAAAAAATTTAGAGAACGTGGAACTATAATAAAGCACATGTTAGTACATTCAGGTGACAAACCTTATCAGTGTCCAGAGTGTGGGAAGAAATTCAGTCGTCTTGGAGATATGAAGTCTCACATGCTAGTGCATTCAGGTGACAAACTTCATGAATGTCCAGAGTGTGGGAAGAGATTCAGTCAAGGTGGAAGTATGAAGACTCACATGTTAGTGCATTCAGGTGAGAAACCTCATGAATGTCCAGAGTGTGGGAAGAGATTCAGTCGTCTTGGAGATATGAAGCGTCACATGCTAGTGCATTCAGGTGACAAACTTCATGAATGTCCAGAGTGTGGGAAGAGATTCAGTTGTCTTGGAGATATGAAGTCTCACATGCTAGTGCATTCAGGTGACAAACCTCATGAATGTCCAGAGTGTGGGAAGAGATTCAGTCAAGGTGGAAGTATGAAGACTCACATGTTAGTGCATTCAGGTGAGAAAGCTCATGAATGTCCAGAGTGTGGAAAGAGATTCACTCTCCGTGGAAATATGAAGACTCACATGTTAGTACATTCAGGTGACAGACCTCACGAGTGTCCAGAGTGTGGGAAGAGATTCCGTCAGCTTGGACATTTGAAGACTCACAGGATGGTGCATGCGGACGAAAGACCTTTAGAATGTGCTGAATGTGGCAAAAAATTTAGAGAACGTGGAACTATAATAAAGCACATGTTAGTACATTCAGGTGACAAACCTTATCAGTGTCCAGAGTGTGGGAAGAAATTCAGTCGTCTTGGAGATATGAAGTCTCACATGTTTGTGCATTCAGGTGATAAATCTCACGAGTGTCCAGAGTGTAAGAAAAGATTCTTTCGTCTTGGCGATATGAAGTCTCACATGTTAGTGCATTCAGGTGACAGACCTCACGAGTGTCCAGAGTGTAAGATGAGATTCTGTCATCTTGGAAACATGAAGTCTCACATGTTTGTGCATTCACATGATTAACCTCATGAGTTGCCATAGTGTGGGAAGAGATTCAAACAGCTTAGAGATGTGAAGAGGCACAAGATGATGTGTTCAGGCAATAGGCTAAAGACTTTAAGTGCGGAAGATAATTGAGAGAACGTTGAGGTATAATGAGGCACACATTAGTAAATTAATTTACCTTTAATCTGATATTAAGTTTGGAAATTGAGTTTCTTCATGAAAATACAGTATTGTTCTATCACCATGTCTGTTGGATGTCCTTCAGTGGTAATTGTCCTGTTTTGATTAAGAAATATGCTTCATCATGAAAGGTTAAGATCTAAAGGCATTTTATGATTTTCTTCTTTTATGAAAGTTAAATACTCTTTGTAGACCAAGCAAGAATTAGAGAGGTTGTCAGTGAAGAAGTTAGGTACTCCTTATAGACTAAGCAAGAACTAGTGGTGTCAGTGTAGAAGTTGGGTACTCCTCATAAACCAAGCAAGAATTAGAGAATGGAGTACCTAGTTAGGTACTCCTCATGGAACCAAGCAAGAACACAATCGACTTGAGAATGGTCCAGGGCGGACAGAAACATCGTTGTCCCTTCACCTTCTAGTGTGTGGTCTGGTCAACATTCTTTAGCTACGTTATTGTGACTCATCGCCTGCACAAGAACTAGAGACATCATCAGTGTAGAAGTTAGGTGCTCCTCATAGACCAAGAAAAAACTAGAGAAGTTGTCAGTGTAGAAATTAGGTGCACCTCATAGACCAAGCAGGAACTAGAGAAGTTGTCAGTGTAGAAATTAGGTGCTCCTCATAGACCAAGCAAGAACTAGTGGTGTCAGTGTAGAAGTTGGGTACTCCTCATAAACCAAGCAAGAATTAGAGAATGGAGTACCTAGTTAGGTACTCCTCATGGAACCAAGCAAGAACACAATCGACTTGAGAATGGTCCAGGGTGGACAGAAACATCGTTGTCCCTTCACCTTCTAGTGTGTGGTCTGGTCAACATTCTTTAGCTACGTTATTGTGACTCATCGCCTGCACAAGAACTAGAGACATCATCAGTGTAGAAGTTAGGTGCTCCTCATAGACCAAGAAAAAACTAGAGAAGTTGTCAGTGTAGAAATTAGGTGCACCTCATAGACCAAGCAGGAACTAGAGAAGTTGTCAGTGTAGAAATTAGGTGCTCCTCATAGACCAAGCAAGAACTAGAGAATTTGTCAGTTTAGAAGTTAGGAGCTCCTCATAAACCAAGCAAGAAAGGTAGTGTGTGTACAAAAACTTAAAATTGTTCAGAGGTAAAGAAATATATTTTTTTCTTAAAGATGACACAAAGTTTTAAATGTCTTTTCTTCATATATGCATGAATAATGTTTTTGCTGTTTTTGTTCTCTGTACATCCTTATTTAACATATACTCTGTAGTTAAGTTAGACATTTTGTTGTAATATTATCTAACATCGGATCTGGTGTAGAAAACAGTTTGAGATGTACTCAAGATGAAACCATTTTATTGGCACAAGAAATTCAGATTGCTGTTCAAACTCATGTTCATTTTTTTTTTAGGCTTATTTATGAGTTTTACTTCCCTTGATTAGAAATGTGAATCACTTGAGAATTATAGTAGCCCGACTGGCATTTGTAACTGTTCGAGTTAGGTTTTTCCCTTTGGCCTAACTTTAGCAGTTATGCTATATTTCCCCTAACTGGCAATTAAATTAGATTGAATAGCAATTATATTTGTCTGACTTGTCTAATACAGTATTAGCCTGAATGGTAATTATGTCTGCCTGACTGATAATTATGCCAGCCTGACTGGTTATTATGTTAGCCTGTCTAGTAATAATCTTATCCTGTAACTGGCAATTATCTTAGTCTGTAACTGGCAAATATCTTATCCTGTAACTGGTAATTTAATTATTCTGTAACTGACAATTATCCAAAACTTGGCAATCATATTAGCCTGTAACTGGTAATTTTGTTACCCTGACTGGCACTGCTTTTCCTTATTCTCATATCAGATATAGACTCAAATACAAGGCACAGCTTCGTATCATCCTTTGCAGATGACACAAAGATTAGTATGAAAATTACCTCTGCTGAAGATATTTAAAAACTACAACCAGATATTAATAAAGTTTTCAACTGGGCAGCAGAAAATAACATGATGTTTAACAGCGATAAATTCCAGGTACTCAGATATGGTAAAAATGAGAACCTTAAACATAATATAGGGTACAAAACGCAATCAAATTTGCCCATAGTACGAAGGAAACATGTAAAGGGTTTGGGAATAATGTTGTCTGACGACCTAAATTTTAGAGAGCATAACCAAGCAAATATTGCGGCAGCCAGGAAAGTGATAGGATGGATTACTAGAACTTTCAAATCCAGGGATCCCATCACAATGGTTGTACTCTTCAAATCACTTCTGCTGTCACGTCTTGAGTACTGCTCAGTACTCACTTCCCTATTCAGAGCAGAAGAGATTGCTGAAATAGAGGGAGTACAGAGAACATTTACTGGATACATAAACGAGATAAAGCATCTAAATTATTGGGATCGTCTTAAAGCTCTCCGAATGTACTTGTTAGAAAGACGACAGGAGAGATATCAAATAATATACACGTGGAAAATACTGGTGGGCCAGGTCCCAAATCTGCACAGTAAAATAACAACATATTGAAGTGAACGATATGGAAGAAAATGCAGGATAGAATCATTGAAGAGCAGAGGTTATCTTGAGACGATTTCGGGGCTTTTTAGTGTCCCCGCGGCCCGGTCCTCGACCAGGCCTTCACCCCCAGGAAGCAGCCATTGACAGCTGACTTGCACCCAGGTACCTATTTTTACTGCTAGGTAACAGGGGCATAGGGTGAAAGAAACTGCCCATTGTTTCTCGCCGGTGCCTGGGATCGAACCCAGGACCACAGGATCACAAGTCCAGTGTGCTGTCCGCTCGGCCGACCGGCTCCCGATATGCCATAGGCACAATTTAGAGAGAACTGTATAAACATCAGAGGTTCACGGTTGTTCAACATCCTCCCAGCAAGTATAAAAAATATTGCCGGAACAACCATGGACATCTTTAAGAGGAAACTAGATAGTTTCTTCAAAGGAGTGCCAGACCAACCGGGCTGTGGTGGGTATGTGGGCCTGCGGGCTGTTGCAAGCAACAGCCTAATGGACCAAACTCTTGCAAGTCAAGCCTGGCCTCGAGCCGGGCTTGGGGAGTCGAAGAACTCCCAGAACCCCATCAACCAGGTTATATTAGCCTTATTGATAATTATATTAGCATGTAACTAGCAATTATATTAGCCTGACTGGCAATTATGTTAACCCAATTAGCAATTATGTGTGGCTGACTGGCAATTCAAATTTTTTGAATTTGAATTATGTTAACCTGACTGGCTAACATAATCCTCTATTCTTAAGTATTCTAATATAAGATCCTAAACAGGATGTTATCCTGTAACTGGCCACTATCTTATCCTGTAATTTTTAATTTTATTATCCTGAAACTGGTAATTATGTTAGCCTGATTGGTAGTTATATTTGTCTGTATCTGGCAATTAAATTAGCTTGACTGGCAATCTTATTAGCCCGAAACTAGCAATTTGTTTAGTCTGAGTGACAATTAGCATGGTTGACAGGTATATTACCCTGACTGTCAATTACATATATTTGCTTAAATCTGGCAGTTACATCAACCTTAGTTCGACAATTATAAAACTCATGAATCTGAAAGTTAAATTAACCTAATTATGGTAATTATATTAGCCTGACAATTTTATTGATGAATCTGGCAATTATATTAGCCTGAACCTGGCCTTAACCTAATTATGGTAATTATATTAACCTGACAATTTTATTGATGTATCTGGCAATTATATTAGCCTGAACCTGGCCTTTGCATTTTCCAGAAACTGGCCTTTTATAAACCAGAACTTGGCATTCATATTAGTCTGACTACAACATTGTTGTTATAATATGGAGTATTTAATTGAAGGCTTAACTATTAGTACTGTATTTATTTTTTAAGCTTTTATAAACTAGAAACAGATTCCTATTTAATAACCCAATAGTGTGATTTAACCAAACTAAAAATGCTCTGCAAATCAAGGTACCCAGAATGTGGAATGACCTACCCAATCATGTCAAAGGCTGTACCCCTCTCAACCAGTTCAAGAGTAAAACCAAGTACTACCTAATAAACTCCATGTAACCTGCCTTACCTCCTAAATGTCAACCTGTGTCTCGCTGTTTTCAAACATTATTGATTATTAACCAACTTGTTTAACTTCTGATATCTGCCATGTATAAACTTAAGGAAAATTTTAATCTTTGTTTATTTAGGTAAAATTCCTTCTGTTTTGTTGTATTTTCTGCTGTTATATCCATCATGTAATTATTATCATTCTCATTTTCTTTTTTCAATTAAATTTTTGGTTTTTATCTCAATTAGTATTAATTTTTTATGGTGATGAAGGTGGTGGTGCTTTAGTTGCTTCTGGTGATAATGGTGGTGCTGTGGGTGGTGCTTCGGTTTCTCCTCGTTCTTCCCCCATATTTTTTCCACCACACCATGTCCAAAATGATGTGCGTATTAATGGCTTCAGCCATTGTATGTACTAGCTCTATTAATCCGACATTATGTTTATAACTCATTTTCAATGTATGTACCTTTACCTGACTAAATATCTTATCTTAGATTTACAAATGCTTAAATCTGACAGTATATTAATATACAAGGATGTCTCCAATGAAATTTGTGATTTTAAATGTTTATATTAGGCCTTAATTTGAATATTGTTTGTTTGATAGGTATGGTCGTTATAGGCCTGTATTATCAGGTATAGGAATAGCCTATAATATTTTGATCAGTTGTACGTATAACATATTGTTGGCTTGATGCATGTGAATGATGTGGAATTATTATTTATTTAGGCTCTATCATTAGTTTATATTATTTATAGATAAAATAATGTGCAACACTTGTCTCTTACTTAAAACCTGTTATTATATAAAAATAACTAAAGAAATGTCTCTACAATGTCATCATCCACACTGTAACTAGGAATGTTTTAGAACTTAACAATTGTCCATACGTACAAGGTCACTTTAACCATAAGTCTTTTTTTAATTAGCACATAAATGAGCTCAATGTAACATTGTTTATTTACCCAGTGACAATTCTTCGGTATTTGTTAATCATAATTCATAGTTATTAACCACAGCACTGTACAGAGCACCAGTAGGCGTTAGATCAGGGGTACCCCTGCAGGTGCTTGTATTTTTAGCATAGGATTCAAAGCTGGTGTGCGGTGACTCAGGTACGAAATGAATGCCTGAGGCCTCCAGTGATCGCCAGCCATTTAAAAAAAAATCCAGCATGCCCCAGGGCCATGAGGCACCTCAGCTACAAGGAAGTAACCATGTCTGATGCATCGTCTACGAGCTCCCAGTCCACGGTCAGCCGTGGTGCTGCAAAATGACTCTCGGAGGAGAAAATACGGGTCATATTGTATGATGATAGACCGATTGTTGACGAGTTAGGCTACAGTCTAGAAAAATAAATATCACAGATCTTGACATGAGTGATGGCGACACTGAGGTGGACGATGTTGAGAGTATGTACAGTACACGTGCCTCGCTCAGCTTCCCAGGCCGCTCTGGGTCAACACCAATAGAGTAACATCATCTATGTCACATGACTTGAGCTTATTTGTTTTTCGTCCCTCTTTGTCACTTTATGGTCATCCCCTTGAGTACAAAGATTCCGCAAAGCTTTTGGGGTTATTCCTTGACACTCGTTTGTCTTGGTCTCCCCATATCTCTTACCTCCGTGTTGAGTGCTCTAAGGCCCTTACTCTCCTTCGGGTATTGTCCCATACTTCTTGGGGAGCGGATAGGCGCACTCTCCTTGCTTTACATTCCTCTCTCGTCCTGTCTAAGCTCGATTATGGTTGCCCTGCTTACTCGTCTGCTTCTCCTTCTACTCTTCGCCGTCTTGATGCTTTGCACCATACTGGGTTGCGCCTCAGTTCTGGTGCCTTTCGTTCGACTCCCGTCCTTAGCTTGTATGTTGACACTGGCTTCCTGTCTCTCCAGGACCGCTGTGATCGCTACTGTCTTCGCTATCTTGCGCAGTCCTTACAACATCCTTCCTCTCGCCTCTGTCATGCTTTAACTTTTACCCCTCCTGCGGTTCCTGTTCCTCTTCACCTCCTCCCACTTTGTCCGGTTATCTCGCTTACAGGATTCTCTTTCCGTTCATGTTTCTAATATTTCTCCTCGTGTTGCCCCCCGTTGTTGCTTCTTTGCCCCCGTGGAGAGTCCCCCTTCCGCAGTTTTGTACATCCTTGACCCGCATCACTAAAGCTTTTACCCCTCCTACGGTTCTAAAACGCCTTTTCCTTGAGCACTTTTCTTCTCACTCCCGCTCCGTTTCTGTCTTCACCGATGGGTCTAAGTCTGCGGACGGTGTTGGCTACTCTGTTGTTTTTCCTGATCGCACTTATATGTGTCACTTACCTCCGGAGACTAGCATCTTTACAGCGGAGCTTTATGCTATTCTCTATGCTCTTCGTCTCCTGCTTTCTGGTTGTCAGTCTTCCTTTGTAGTTGTTGTTGACTCTCGTAGTGCCCTCATGGCTCTCGGGTCCTTTAATCCAGTTCATCCAGTAGTTGTCGAGATCCAGCATTGGCTGTTTCTTGTTCACAGTAAATTTAAGTTGGTTGAGTTTTATTGGGTTCCTAGCCATATTGGTGTGTCTTTAAATGAGCGTGCGGATGCTGCCGCCAATGAAGCTGTCCGCTCTTGTACCATCTCTCGTAAAGGTATTCCATATTCCGACTTTTACCCGGTTATCCATTCCTCCATTCTTACCCGTTGGCAGGCTTCTTGGTCGTCTGTTACTGGTAACAAACTATGTACACTTAAATGTTGTGTTTCCTCGTGGCCGTCCTCCTACCACCGTAACCGGCGATGGGAAACAGCTCTGGGGAGGTTGCGAATTGGCCATACTCAAATCAAATAAAATTAAATCAAATCAAATGTTTATTTAGGTAAGGTACATACATACAAGAGGTTTTACAAAGAGTGATGGATTTATAGATAGGGCTAGTACATACAATGCCTAAAGCCACTATTACGCAAAGCGTTTCGGGCAGGGAAAACTTAAATGACTAAAGCTTAATACTAATTGAGCATAAAGAATAAAATGAAAACATAGCTGAAAAAGCAGCACAAATACAATTCTGTCGACAAACAGCACTCTTAAAAAAAAAAACAGACATTGGTTGACAATAGAGGGGTAAGGTAGGTTACAGGGAATTTATTAGGTATAGCTTCGTTTTTATCTTAAACTGGTTGAGAGAGGTACAGTCTTTAACATGGTTGGGAAGGTCATTCCACAATCTGGGTCCCTTGATTTGTAGAGCATTTCTAGTTTGATTAAGTCGTACTCTAGGAATATCAAAACTATATTTATTTCTGGTGTGGTGCTCGTAGGTTCTGTTACAACCTTCTATGAAGCTTTTGAGGTCAGGATTGGCATTACAGTTTAGCGTTTTATATATGTATAATACACTTTCATAGCTTGTGGACCCCAGGTTGGGAACCTAGCTTGTGGACCCCAGGTTGGGAACCTAGCTTGTGGACCCCTGGTTGAGAACCTAGCTTGTGGACCCCAGGTTGGGAACCTAGCTTGTGGACCCCAGGTTGGGAACCTAGCTTGTGGACCCCAGGTTGGGAACCTAGCTTGTGGACCCCAGGTTGGGAACCTAGCTTGTGGACCCCAGGTTGGGAACCTAGCTTGTGGACCCCAGGTTGGGAACCTAGCTTGTGGACCCCCAGGTTGGGAGCCTAGCTTGTGGACCCCAGGTTGGGAACCTAGCTTGTGGACCCCTGGTTGGGAACCTAGCTTGTGGACCCCAGGTTGGGAACCTAGCTTGTGGACCCCAGGTTGGGAACCTAGCTTGTGGACCCCAGGTTGGGAACCTAGCTTGTGGACCCCAGGTTGGGAACCTAGCTTGTGGACCCCCAGGTTGGGAGCCTAGCTTGTGGACCCCAGGTTGGGAATCTAGCTTGTGGACCCTAGGTTGAGAACCTAGCTTGTGGATCCCAGGTTGGGAACCTAGCTTGTGGACCCCAGGTTGGGAACCTAGCTTGTGGACCCCAGGTTGGGAACCTAGCTTGTGGACCCCCAGGTTGGGAGCCTAGCTTGTGGACCCCAGGTTGGGAACCTAGCTTGTGGACCCCCAGGTTGGGAGCCTAGCTTGTGGACCCCAGGTTGGGAATCTAGCTTGGGGACCCCAGGTTGGGAACCTAGCTTGTGGACCCCCAGGTTGGGAGCCTAGCTTGTGGACCCCAGGTTGGGAACCTAGCGTGTGGACCCCAGGTTGGGAACCTAGCTTGTGGACCCCAGATTGGGAACCTCTGCTGTTGATGATAAAATAACTGTCAAAAATACAATTCTTTAGCTCTTTTATTGTTCCACAAACCACTTGCCTCACACTAAGCTTCTCTACCAGACACATGTTCTCTTTACACACACCAACAAATGTTAATGCTCGTTTTGTCTAACATACGACAAATTATAGAATAGTTATTGTAACAAGTTGGCAACTAAAACAGTCGCTGGAGCCTTCCAAACATCTAGTAAACAAATGAGTTCAGTCTAAGTTAGAAGTAATTTGCCAAAACAAAATGTTTAATAATAATGTTATATATAATATTATTAATTCTTGGGATGAGTACAAATAAATAAAGTTTACGTCTTTAAATATTTTAAAGACTGTACCTCTCTCAACCAGTTTAAGATAAAAACTAAGCACTACCTGATTAACTTCCTATAACCTACCTTACCCCTATAATGTCAACCCATGTCTGCTATTTATTTAAACAATGCTGTTTGTCGACCAAATTGTATTTTTTGCTGTTATTCTGCAATGTTCCCCCCATTTTTATTTTTATTTGTTCTCAACACATTTTATACTTAAATCTCAATTAGTATTAAGTTTTAGTCTTTAGTGTTTTTCCTGCCCGAAACGCTTTGCGTAATAGTGGCTTTAGGCATTGTATGTACAAGCTCTATCTATAAATCGAAACATGTTTGTATCTCACCTTGCATGTATGTACTTTACCTGAATAAACATTTGAATTTTGAATTTTTTATTTAGTGACATATATGTTATTGTCTTATTTAACAAAGTTAACGGAAAGTTAGCAGTCATTCTGAATAGGGTTATGATATTGGAATTCAAGTTATATCGGTCTTATCGTGCAAAAAAAATTTGGATCCTTCCTAAGGAAGGGTCCAAATAGTAGTAAAATATGGTTATTTAATAAATGAATCTTACCAAAGTAATTCACAATTAGGGGCCTGATAGCTGAGTGGACAGCGCTTGGCATTCGTAGTCCTAAGGTTCCGGATTCGATCCCCAGTGGTGGCGGAAACAAATTTGCAAAGTTTCTTTAACCCTGATGCTTCTATTCACCAAGAAGTAAATACGTACCTGGGAGTTAGAGAGTTGCTTCCTGGGGATGTGTAAGAAAAAGGAGGCATGGTCGAGGACTGGGCCGCGGGGATGCTAAGCCCCGAAATCATTTTAAGATAACCTCAAGATAACCTCACAATTACCACAAGACTACCTCAAGACAAGCTCAACTATACAAAAACTCTACACTTTAGTCTGCAACATCTTGAGACTCTGCTGGACATAACATATACGTAATTAGGTAAATAAATGCCAAACTTCCCTTTGTGTTGTAAAGAAACGCCCTCTTGCCCGAAACGCATTGCGTAATAGTGGCTTTAGGCATTGTATGTACTAGCTCTATCTATATATCAATCCATTAATGTAACATCACTTGTATGTATATACCTTACCTGAATAAACATCTGAATCTGAATCTGAATCTGAAACTTTGTCGGAACTTATCACTCACAGGTGTTTGGCTTTACCAGTGACGCCTCCCTGAGGAGTGTGTTGCTGAGTGTTTGTAGGTGTTGCTGAGTGTTTGTGTAGGTGTTGCTGAGGGTTTGTTTGTGTAGGTGTTGCTGAGTGTTTGTTTGTGTAGGTGTTGCTGAGTGTTTGTGTAGGTGTTGCTGAGTGTTTGTTTGTGTAGGTGTTGCTGAGTGTTTGTTTGTGTAGGTGTTGCTGAGTGTTTGTGTAGGTGTTGCTGAGTGTTTGTTTGTGTAGGTGTTGCTGAGTGTTTGTGTAGGTTCAGATTCAGATTCAGATTCAGATGTTTATTCAGGTAAGGTATATACATACAAGTGATGTTACATTAATGGATTGATATATAGATAGAGCTAGT